>NC_080639.1:36309774-36474774 GCF_027579445.1 Ammospiza nelsoni
CAGACTCAAGATGTGCATCACTGGTTTTCATTACAGCTCTGCTCTCCTCCTGCCCAGGCAGCCCCTCCGACTGATAAGCATCTCCATTCCTTTTAACACCAATTACCTTGTCCAAACGGGCAAGTTTATGCTCTGGCATGAACCTGGGAGGAAAAAGAACAAACAAACAAACAAAAAAAATCAGTATTGTGTTCATGCTAGATTAAAGTTTCACCTGGCAACTAATTAAGTAATAGCACATTAGAAGGTCAAATATGGTTGATATTTTGCATCCATCTAAACAACAAAATGAATTCAAGAAAATACACTTTATTTTAGCGAACATGGCACCTGTGAAATAAAACAATGCATTCCCTAATGACACATGCATCAACAGGGAGAATAAAACTATTTACCTGCTAAAATAAAATATTGCAAACACCTCTGGAAGAAAGAGGGCAACTCTGCCAGGAAAATTTTGGAATTTTTGCCAGTGTTACTTCTAAGATTGGCAGCAATCCTTTATCCTCGTTGTAGAGGCCCTGTTGTTCTTTACAACTATCTGAAAGGAGGATGGAGCTGGGTGAGAGTTGACCTCTTCTCCCAAGGAACAGCAACAGATTCTCTGAGTTTAGAAGTACAAATTTGGTATGGCTGATTCCCATACACAGAATCCTACAATCAAGGAATGGTTTGGGTTGGACGGGACATTAAAAACCATCTCATTCCAAGCCCCCTGCCATGGTCAGGGACACCTCCCACTATTCCAGGTTTCTCCAAGCCCTGTCCAACCTGGCCTTGGACACTTTGAGGGATGGGGGAGCCACAGGTTCTCTGGACAACCTCTGCCGGGATCTCACCACACTCACAGGGAATAATTCCATTCCAATATCCCATCTAACCGCCCTCTGCCAGGTGAAGCCATTCCCCCTTGTCCCTCCATCCCTTGTTCAAAGTCCCTGTCCAGCTCTCCTGCAGCCCCTTTAGGCACTGGAAGGGGCACTGAGGTCTTCCTGGAGCCTTCTCCAAGTTTCACAATCCCAATTCCCTCAGCCTTTGGTCACAGACCTAACCCTGGCTTGCTGGTGGCTCCTCCGAGGCACACACACAGCCCCGTCAGGATGTACTTTTAAATATTTACACATGGGAAAAGCTGAAGCAGAAACAGGTTAAGAGATTTCTCCTAAACTACCAAGTTGTGACTGCATTGAAAGGACTGATTTACCAACCCAAATCTAACTTAAGATATTTTGAAAAATTACTGCTGCTAAGACAAATTGCTTGAGGTGTGAGAGGTCAGGCTACCTAGGCAGGCTCTATCCCCCTGCCTGTCTTTAATCTCCTGGCCAACCATCCACTCACTGCCCCATTTCTGTTTCTGAACAGGTTTCCTCCTCAGTTTTCAACCCTTATAAATCTGATCTGTCATTGCAGAATTCCTAATAATATTAGATAAAACTCCACCGATTTCTCTCTGGAATATACTCTTTAATATCTTTTATTTAAGACATGTGTGTGCAATCAATTCCATGGTATTTACTTGTATTACACACACAGTATTCATCATCTTGACAATTTTTAGAAGTTTTAGAACACCATTTCACTTAACAGTTTGGAAGAAAAAAAAAAGAGAGAGAGATTTATTTGATGGTTAACTTTGGAACAAGTTATCTGCATTAACTTCCATTGTTTTGGCATAAAGTAGTTCTGTATATTTTACTAACAACAGTGGAGACATGATAAAAGATGTAGGCAGAGAGCCATAAACAGCTCTTGCTGCAATCCATGGTGCTCGTGGAAAGGCATTAATTTTTGGACTTTGATTGGAAGACGTCTCTGTGCTCAGCCACTTGGATTTTGCTAAATACAACCACGAACAAAACCTTGTACCTGAGGAGAACAATTTCTACGGCGGAAAGGCCGTTGTAAATCATGTGTAGCATAAACTTGTCCACATGATTGGAATGATATAATGGATATTGGAGTCCCTAACCACCAGCTAATGTTCTTTATGACACTTAAATAAATGACCTGAAAATAAACTAATAACAACACAAAGTCATCTAAACCTGTTCTTGTGCATTTCCCAGAAGCATGCTGGGAAAAGACAGTGTCTAGTTAGTGCATTTTTTGTGTTTATGTTTTCCTCAGCACATTTTTGCTCCTCCAGACTCACATTAATTCTTCTTTTCTGCCACCTTCCAGAGGTACCTCTCCATCCAGTACTTGCCCAGATCTCAGTCATTTAAAACATCAAGAGCTTGCAGAACTTCTGCATCACCATGATGGTTATGGAGAAGCAAGGCTGGAGCAGGAGCAGACACAGGCTGGAAAGAGTAGCTATAAAAAGAATATTTTACATTTTTATTTTTTTATCATAAAGGTGGTGAAACACTACACAAAGTACCCAGAGAAGCTGTGGCTGCCCCTGGATCCCTGGAAGTGTCCAAGGCCAGGTGGGACAGGGCTTGGAGCAGCCTGGGACAGTGAAAGTTGTCCTTGCTCATGGCAGGGGGTAGAATGAAATTATCTTTCAAGTCCTTTCTAACCCAAACTAATCCAGGATTCTATAAAACCACCTAGAGAGCTACCACAGCAGAGAAGTGGGATTTCATTTTTGAGAAGGACACACAATTTTTCTCAATCTTAGTTACAAAACCAGTCACACAAGAAAAATGCCACAACATTCTATTTTAAATAGGACAAGCATTTTATTATTATTACTAACTTGTTGTAATGAACTCTTGCACATGTGAAACTTTCCAGAAAAAGAATTATCATCAAAGCCACAAATATTAACACTTTCAAAAGATTCCAAAAGGTACTGTCCCTTATATTTAAAAAAACATGGAAAATATTTTACTTTTATGCATAACTCACATATATTTAAACATTAAGTAGTTCACTGTTTCTGAACTGAAAGTTCAGAACAAACAGTGAGGACTTAGATATCTAATTTTAGTATGGCAACTTGTTTTCAAATTTCTTTTATTTATTCAGATTTTTGAGGCTCTCCAACACATTGAACAGTCAACTTTAAAACTTTATGAAGGCTCTACAAAGAGTAAGACTTGAAAACTTTCCTTTTTTGTATACTGGGTCTAGATGTTTAGTTAAAAAGATGGGTTAAATATTAAACTAAGTTCATATGTAATAAAAATTCAATATCCTGAAATTCAGAGTTTCAATCTAAATATTTGCTACCGTGAGTAACAGATTCTTTAACTCACAACCTATATATTATATATTTTCTTTTAATTTATGCCACAAAACCCCCTCTGAAGAAATCCATGTACTTTTCCTTGAAGTAGAAATGTGTTTTTCCCACATACATTTCTTTTTTGTGATATGTTGCCATGTTCCACCGTATGTGTTTATTCACTGCACTTTATTTGCCCTAATGAAAAGTTATTTATGGGGATTGGTTTCTTTTCCATGGCACCAAGAGTCACTTTGTGCACCATTTTATTAAAAACAACAACAACAAAAAAAAAGAGATGGAAGGGCCATGATGTCACTGCTCGATGAATAGAAACCACATTAGAAAGATGAACTGGAGTGCTGGTTTAGGTTAGGCCAAACTACACAATTGCCTCAAGAGACTGCAAGGATGGATGGAATAAATAAATACATTTTTTAAAAGCAATAAAAAATTGGCCCTTCTGTAAATGAAGTTACATTTGGGTGCAAAGTAAGAGCTCTGAAAGTGCAATGGATTTTTTTTTTTTTAATATTGTAATTAAAAAGCTTAAAAATAATAGAATTCTGGAGTGGCCTGAGTGGGAAGAGACTTTAAGGGTTATCGATTCCACCCCTCCTGCCATTGGCAGGGACACCATCCACTAGACCAGGTTGCTCCAAGCCATGCATACCTATCACCGACCAAGCACTGTAGAAATACCAAAGTTGTTTTTTCAAAACTCAAGAATTTTCCTGATTCTATTCTAAGAAATAAAGTTTAAAAAAAAAAAACTAAATCAGATTTTTGGGTGCCAAGCTGGAACAGACAGCAACTCCATTAGTATATGCTTATTTATACATAAAATAATACTTTTATATTTTATCTTTAATATTATGAATCAGTTGATCACAATAAAACTGATGCTGTTTCTATTTAGCTACTTCTCAAAAGATTGCAAAAAATTACAAAACTGGAAGAATAGTCAAAGTTCATTTTTAATTTTTTTTTTCTTCTTCAACTACTGTCACATTTTGCCCTACAGCAAAAAAAATGTTGCTGAGTGTGGTCAGGTGCCCTGAGGGTGTGCTACAGTTCCAACCTAAAAGCTTGAAAGAAGATCCCCGATATTCAGGGAATTTGATATTAGGGTTTATTGAAGTTGTCACATACTTTCGGGGATCTAATTTCACTTTCTGATCTTCAGCAATGGCTGTAATTCTTCATTCAGAAGAGGGAAGAGATTACTTGTCAGCAGTAATCTCTAACACAGATAATGCCATATAAATATTAGGGGCTTATAAGCATGGACAAGGATTAGGAGCAAAGAGAGAGAACAGAAAGAAAACTGAACAGAGCCAAGATTAAGCACTGGGAAGGGCATCGCAAAAGAAAATCCAAGGTCTGAGGCTCAGCTTGTCTTCCCACAGCAGAATGTGCCTGTTCCTGGGTACAACAAGCATGGTTTACACTGATTTCCCTGCTTGAAAACTGCAGGATGTAGAAATATGAAATTTTATTTGAGGTGTGATCACTGTCTTCCCTTTCCCATGACGGAGGAGAAATCACTGAGGTTGGAAGGCCCATGCAGCTGGATAGGTTGCTCAAGAACCTCCTCCAGTCAAATTTTTACTCTCACCAAAGGTCGAGAATGCAGTTTGCACATGCAGATATTAAATAACAACAGTATGGGAGAGTTCTGAAGCTGACCAGGACATCTTCCTTCCTGGCCAGAGTGCAGAATTGGTGTGCAACATAGACAATAGCTAAAACAGGGACGGATATCACAAGGTCAGATTTATTTCTGATAAAATAGCCAAAATAATGCTGTTTTAGCAACAATTTCCTGCATGCAACAACCCTGACACTGCAGTGGATGCCTGATTAGCAGGCAGGACCCAAAGGTGGTCCTGGAGAACGGAGGCTGGATCCAGACCAACCATGGGCACTTGGCTTGGACTCAACCTGGTCCATCCGAGTGGGGAAGGAAGATGAGGAAAGCAAGAGAGATCTCAATAGTAAAGAGACAAGAAGGCCAACAGGAAAAATCTCTTTCCTCAAATTGTAACTTCCCCCTGTTTTTCCAAGTAATTTCTGAGCGAAATCCCTCAACATCCACAATTTGTCACTGTCAAAAATTCCCTCTTCTAATTAACATTTACGCATTTCTTTCCAATCTATTTAATTCAACAACACTCCTATTTTTTAATGCCCAAACATGTCATATCTGTAGGTCAACCTAAGGATGATGCTCAAACTGATCTCTCAACCTTCCCCTCAGTGTTACACTTGGATTTACAACATTAAGGTCTCTGTGCCAGGTGTACTCTAAAGCCCACACCCCAGAGGACCAGGATTTTAACAAAAGTGTTCTTCAACTCTCATTCACAGAATGGCCTGGAAGGGACCTCAAACACAAGCTCCAGCACCCTGTCATGGTCAGAGACACCTTCCACTAGAACAGGCTGCTCCAGCCTGGCCTTGGACATATCAGGGATGGGGCAGCCACAGCTTCTCAGGGCAGCCAGTGCCAGTGTGCCAAAAATTATTCCCCAAAGTCCATGCAAAACTCTAGCCTGCAGTGAAACAGGTAAAGTGAAAGGCAAAGTTCTCTTTGACATCAAATAAGACTGAGTTTGACCCTAAACAAATTATTTCTGAGTTCATGTCTTTAATTCTCTGATGTCCTTTAACGATGACTACAAGAATCTCTGCAGTTATAATTTCCGTGTCCATCATTCTCCAGAAATGGAATGATGGTAATTTAAGAGCTCCTCAGAAAGATGGTAATGAACTAAAATACATATTTTATAGTGCAGGTGAAAATAACTTATGTGTTTTTTGTGCAAGATATGAATACATGGATTAATTAATAGTTCTGAAAAAAAAAAGTAATTTTCTCTATAATTAAACACTATGACCATGTAGATCTGCTGCACCAATGACACAAAGTAACTTTTGGAGCTCTAAGAATCCTCTTGATAACCACTGCCAGAAATTAGAAATTGTTGACTTAAGTTCTGCTTTAGCAGAAGTTCAAAAGAATGAATTGCACTATGGGGGAAAAAAAGTTAGGCTTCTGAGAATTGCAAGGTTTTTAAGGCTCTTTAGGATTCTAAAGGATTGGTCATGTTCATTAGCGTTTCCTTAAACAGAAAAAAAACAAAACTAGCTGAGCTCTCAAGTACTTATTTAGAGAATGGAAATTTCACAAAGAGTTCTACCCAATACACTATCCCCCTGCTAAACAAAACTGGAAATGGGTGTTTGAAAACTGGTACCACACCTGAAATATTTTTTTTTTCCTTTTAATTAAACTAAACCCAGGATCCTATAACATATAATTTCCTGGGTTTTGGAACTACTTCTAATCAGGATATAGGGGATGAATGTCCCCTTTAACTAGGCTGCTTCGCAACATACACAATGCAGAAGGGAGTGCTAGCATAACACTTCAATAGTTAAGTGACTTTATGAGAAAAATACTTCCAAATGTTTCCTAAAACCTTCCAAACCGCACCAAAGAACATTATTGTAATATTATGTTTCCCCATGGCCTCCAATATTTAGGCTTGCTATTCTCGAAATGATACTTGGATGAAAAATACAAGTTTATGTAATGTATAAATTGTTCCTAGAAGTAAAGCTGCCTTTAAAATTACGCTGTATAGATGTCAGATATTTTACATTTTCAATAGCCTTTCTGTATTAATTGGAGCAATGGCCTGCTGGCGCTTTGGGCAGCACAGGAATAATCTGTATTTCAGAACTGAGCAGTCACCCTGTGATCTTATTCCTAGCAAACACTGAAAACAATAACTGTCCTAACCGATTACATATCATGTTACCCTTAATAGATATCCATATTTCTTGCACAGTATACATAATCCACATAAACTGTACACCATATATCAATACCATATTCCAGCGAATCCACCATCAAAGAGTTCATTTATGGTAGGTTTTCATTTGACTCGGGGTTGTAACGTTCTGTGCAATCATAAGCAAACCATTTCAGGGATTTTGTCAGCAAGCTGCTTTTTGGCAGATTATTGGCAGTACATATTGGCAGCAAACTAGTGCAACTAAGCCCTTCTTATAACTTACAGGTAAATAATGATTTTAATAAATTTATGTAAAATGTTCCACTTGGTTACATCTGGTTTTGATAATTCACTCGTCTGCGCAAATGCAAATTGCTGCGTGCTTCTCAGGAAAACACATACTTCACCTGAACTATTCAAGGCTTTCTCAGGTACCCCAAGAAATAAATAGGCAATAAAGCCTGTTTTCACATGAAGGTTTAACTGAAAAAAAGACATGGAAATTAATTAAAAATAATGATTGTATGCACACCAAAATTTTAACCACACTTTGTCAGTAATACAATATTCAAATGTTAAGAAAAAAGCATTTTTTTCTTGTTGTGGAGCTACCCCAGCCACAGGGCACTCCAGTAAACTGGCTCTGCCCCTCAGGACCTGCTAATGCAGAGACTTTGACCTCCATTTGAAAATGTGTTACTATATTAATTTGCTTTTTTTTTTGTGCACTACAACTGAAGTTTAAATGTCTAGCATTTGTATCTCAACCAGGCAGTGTGGACTGGGGGAAATTCCAGGTTCTAACCTCAGCTTTAACAGCAGGTCCCAATCTCATTTGTTGTTCAAACACTAGAGGCCTTCAGTTTTGCTCTGAAAGGATGAAGTTTTTGTCAAAAAGCTCTAAAAATATTAATACTATTAGTAGTAGTGTCGTTACAGGACAGTGTCCACAAAACCCTTGGACTCCCTTCTGGTATAAATCAGAATGACAGTGATGCTGATCTATGATCCCTGATCATCTGGTTTTCTGCATCTGGGTGCCAGAAGAATCCCTGGGGAGCCACAGTCCCTGGAAATTCTGGGAAATGCTGGTGGCCCATCCCTGAGCTACCTCTGACATTAAAAACTGTCCAGGTCCTCTATGCTTGTGGATACATCTCAAAGTTATATTAAATAACTGCTTTGAATGGGGCCCGTAATGAACAGGCACCATTGATTATCAGATTTTACTTGTGCACATTTCAGCCTAGAACATGCTGTTTCTAAGTGCTTATCCACTCTGGATTCAGCAGTTTAGGATTTTTTAAGTCTAGACAACGTGGTTAAAACCCCCTCAACAAATTCTTGTTGAGATCTATTGGACACACTGCTACAACTTGATGTTTCTATAGTGGACTTGCTTTTAATTTGATCTGTTTCAAGGATTCAGCATCCTTCCAGCATGTTGGAAACCTAAGGGCATATATTTGTATTGTTTAAAGGCAGGAAATTCTGTGAACTGAAATGAGAACATATCCCTTTTGCCTTTATGGACTTTTGTTATTTTCTTTTCCTTCTGGGGTTTTTAGAAACAAAATCAGTGAAAGCCGAAAGTTTGAACAATAGAAAATTACTTTCAAGGGGGGAAAAATGTAAAATACCAAGTATACTTTTATAACTTTATTCATACACTTTGTATATATGTAAATTGCACTTATCCAAGCATCAGAAAATACCATTCACAGCAGGGCCTTATATTGCAGCAGGATCATATTGGTTTTGTCATAAAAGACTGTGGACTTTGCTGTTTTATTCCTTTATACCTTGTATTAACTTGTACCCCACTGACTTCATGACAGAGCTGACTTGTTTCATGCTAACCACAGAACTAGGGCAATCACATTCCTATTGTAGGGAGGGAAACTACCAATCTTTGCAGCTTTTTAACTCCCTGGCCAAAGAATCCCACAACCTTCCTTTAACTGATGGAAAAAAAAAGTAGGTCTGAATTCTGGGATAGAAAATGAGAACTGGTGGAGGATGAGCAGGGACATATAACCTGCTGAAATTAAGAGTTGGGCAGATACTGCTCAAATTAAGAGTTGGGCATATACTGCCTTTTAGGACAACTGCAGCAGCAAACTTTCCTGCATTAGTTCTGAACTGCTTAGGGAAGGACTGGAGGCACAGTGGCTGCATTAGCAGGCAGACCTGGTCCCAGCAGGATGCTTCAATCCCAGGGCAGTGCTGCACAAACACATCCTTGATGCTCCTGATGCTCAAAGTACCTTTATTGCACACAATGAATTAGACTGCACTGCTTTATAAGAAGAGGGTTGTAGGTTATAGCCGTGGTTATGGCTCTCTGGAACACTCCTGCCTTGTGACAGAGTGCAGAGAGCCAACTAAGTCTGCAAAAAAACCAAAAAACAAACTTGCTGGAGGACAGCTCGTGTGCCACAGGCTCAAATGCAGCCATTTCAGCAAGAGCCTGAACACCTTCCCAGCAGTGCTCCTCACGAGCTGACTGCTTCTATCACGCAGCTAAATATAAATTACAGAGGGATGCAAAGCCTGAGAGAGACATTTGACACCCGAGACTCAGCTTGGCTGCTGGATCTCTCCTAGCTAGTGTTTCTTCACTTGTTAATCCCTCTTCCTGGGCAGCAGCAATTATGACACTGGTGAACTGCAGGACTTGGGTTTATTTGCTTTCATTTGGCACAGCGCTTCGTGCCCAGCTCCTCTGCTCTGGGAGGTTACAACAGCTAAAGCAGGGATCACAATGGGACACCATCAGTCAGCAGAATAAACAGCTCAGCTGCTTCAGGGGAGTCAAAGAGGAGAACGAATCTTGCTAAGAGATTTGAAAGAGCACAAGGAAGTGGCTTTACGTGAAGTGCCCACAACAATGGCTTCCAAAGGAACGCTCCTGACCATCAGCCCTGGGGAATAAAGAGCTGCAGGGTGCTCTTGTTCATCCATGGACCTGAATTTGACATAAAACTAATGGGATCCATAACTACGAGGTGTAACCCTCCTGTGCTCTTTCCTGCAGACGTGGGTGATGAAGAGAAAGGCTTGGCCACCACCCAGATATCACAGGGCCCATCACCTCCCTGATGGAAAAAGCAGGGATCCTGAACCTAGCACCTATGAAAACCACCACTATCCCAACTGATCTTCCTCCTAAAACATTCTCACTCATTCAGCCTACACTAATTCAACAGTTTTGCCCAAGTACTCCAAGAACAACCAACTCTACACTTTGAAACACTGCACTATACAGATGTTTAAATCATACACTCAACATGCATATGCACAACCAACCAGAAGCCAATAGTTTACAGGTCCTGTATGCCTTATTTTAAATTACTCTGAAAGGGTAGTTAAGAGATTCTTATGGCAAAAATGACGACTAAGTTCATGAACTGCCCAGAAAATTGGCTGTGACACCACTTATTAAAAGTTATGATAACTAGAAGGTCCAACTAAAAGGAGCAGATGCACTGTTTGCTAGGCTCTAGCTGCAGACAGAATTTTTGGTGCCGAGATCAAAAGAACAAGGTGTTCATATAAATGGCATTTTATTTTGATCCTATTATTCTATATGAGCTCGAAGAGAGATCAAAGGAAAAAGCACCCAGGTTTCACTATTAACACTTAACATAACCCCAGTTGGAAAATCCTTTCCAGATTGTTAGTGCAATTTAAAGCCCAGCACATTTTTGTTGCTCTGTTAGGTTAATACACCTGAAGGCATGGGTTTGATTCCTGGATCACCTTTTCCATTGTGGAAAATTGCTCCTGTTACATATAATTTCAGTTATTCTCATTTTTGTGGCAGCAAAACACCCTAGCTTTGGGGAATGCCCTGGTCTGGGTTGTACTCTCTGTCCTGGAGAGCCAGGCTGCCCTGAAGTGGTGACAATATATTACAGACTGTGCACGACAGTCAGGAAATCCAACACCATTGGAGTGAAGTACTAAAGTGTGGTTCAGCCCCTGCCAAAGCATACCAGCTTCCACTCAGAATGTAAACAAACCTAATGGGCCTTTCAAATATCTAAAAGTTCCTCCTGATAGCTGGCAAGAATTAATGTGCTTTAATATGTTGTATTGCTTATTATGACATTATCCAGGACTACTACTATTAATTAATGGTTCTATTGCTGCTTTTAGCATCCAGCGGTGTTGTATAAAGAAAAAAATAATAATATATTGTATTTCCTGCAAAGCTGAAGTATGGTAATAAATTTTAATATTCATGCTTTGAATGAAAGCTTCTCATTGATGATTCAGTAACTTAGGGCAGATATTTCAACATTTCCTTTCCCATGAGTTTCTTTGACTTCTAAGCCTGCAGAAACCTGCTAATACACAGGTATCACTTACCAGACTAACCTTGGAAAAATCAGCAATCAAGGAAAAAAAGAAGTGCAATATGTCCCTCTCTGCCTTGCCACCCCCTCCTCATTTGCTATTAAAGCACTTGTGTTAAAAAGTCATTCCAAAGTTTATTTTAAATGCAAAAAAGTGGGCACTAATCCCACAGGAGCTGGCTCAGCTATGGCCCACCATCTTGAACACATTCATTTTATCCAAATCTGTTCCAAGAAGGGGGTTTTGGGTGGTTGTTTTGGGGTTGAGCTTTATTTTTGACCTAATAACAGCCAATTGTCAGAGGTGAGGAGATGGAAATGACTTTGGGAACTTGCACAGTCAACATTAAATACCTGCAGGTGAGCTGTGGCCTGGAATGAACACGACAATTATGGTTTAAATGAGATAAAAATGTGTCATGCACAGTCAGAACATGTTCATGTTACACACAGCAGCCAGCTGGCTATAAATCCAAGAAGTAAGCTGGAAGGCTTTGGAGTTTCAATGAATGAACACAGATATAAAGGGAAGAACGGTGGTTTGTCGCCATATGAATGGCTTTTAACTGAAAAGAGAGGATTGCTTTCACAAGGGTTTGCCAGAACAGCAACCTTGTTGAGATGAGGAAAAGAATAAGGATGATGATTGGGACATTCCATATATTTATATTATCTATTTTGTTTTGAGGCAGAGGAGTCTGATTCAGCATGCCTGAACAATTAAGACGTGGCTTTACATACAGGTGTTCCAGTGAATAGGGACACAAGTTCTTTGACAATACCTCTGCAGCTGACGATCCATAAACAGGATTAGTCTGTTAATTCATTCCAGATTCAAATCCAAATGGGCTGAGCTGTGAGAAGCAATGGACTATTTTTCTTTCCACATTTCTAGCTCCAAGTAATTGTAGGCTATAACCTTCTGTACTCTGCATATGCATCACTGAACCTACGGTCAGCAAACCTACCTGTGCACAGATCCACCAGACCTGAGGCTGCTAAACCAACACCTGCCTGGCAGCACAGAGGATAAGAAAGGCCTTCCTGAGACACTCTCTTTTTTTATTAAATAAAGCTGAATAGTAGAAGCTCCTGGATTATAGACCCAAAAAATGCCCTAGTAGGTTTTCATAAAAGGATGAGCCTGACTGACTTGGGATGATCCTGTGCAGGGCCAGGAGCTGGACTTCAATAACCCTTGTGGGTCTTTCCAACTCAGGATATTATTCTGTGACTTTCCAGAAGTCTAATTACCCCATTTGAACATGTTGGGATCTTAGCAAGATAAACTCTTGCTCTTTCTCCACTTAAAGCAGATGTAATTACCTTCTGAATCCAAAAACAGAGCTCTGGCTCTTACTAACTCAAATATGAGCTAACCATTAAAGACATAAAGTAACTTCACACTCATAATCTCTGTCCATAGTAATTTATATGTTATATAAATTAAATATGTATATATAGATATATACATATATGTTTTTACAAAACTTTTCTGATATTTAGAAGTGGGTGTAAGCTCCTGGGTTTGATGTGCTCACTGCTGACAGAATCAGATGCAAACTGTAGGAAGGGTGATAACAGCTTTGCTCCCCAAAACCTTTCTCCTGTGTCTCTAGGCTGGCTGAATGGGAACTGAGAGGGGAAAGAACAAAGATTTGCTGTTCTTTACAGTCACGCAACGAAAGTGTAGGTTAAGCACAGGAAGTATTTGCAGATTCCAGATATTCTGTGGACCTTTGTTGCTTTTCCTTGCATTCAGATCTAATCTGAGCCCCTGCACAGAGCTGGACTTTCATGTTCTGAGGTCCTTCTCTAATAGAAAACCCAACCCACTGTGAGAGGGAAAAGTGGACTCAAGAACTTCAGCTCTATGTAGGCATTTATTCATGTTAATGCATTAAGGAAAAATGCTTTAACAAGAAGAGAAAGCTTAAAATCATACAAATAAAAAAATAAACAAATTTAATATATACTCATAGTACAACAAGCCTATCTATCTTTTAGAAAAGTTTGGATTGACAGTTTGATGTACCACATCAAATATAACAACAATTGTGTGATCTTTAAGCCTCAGGGGTTTAAAAATACTAAGTGTTTCTTTTTTGTTCTGATACCAAATATGTCTATACCTCCAACTGATTCAAGTCAGCACTAATAACCACTGGGATATTTTAGGAGGCCCTTCAAACAGAAGGGTAGTATTTTCACTACCATTTTGTACACACAATAAATTGTGTTTGGTTCTTTAGCTTCAATCAAGCATCAATTTTGGATTATTTGTCTGAAGTCAGAATTCATAAAATATGCCTTTTTTCTTTTTTTTTTTTTTTTAAGGAAGCAACTTCTGAGGAAAGAAAAATCCTCTCCACAATTTGAGTGCAATCAGCTCTTCTCATATAAATGGCTCTGATTTGAAGGTAAGGTTCATGATCAGATATATTTAAGGAGGGCTGTATGATTAATTTAAGAGGTGCCCCATCAGGATTTTCACATGAATAAGCATAAAAAACCATTGTTTTACTTTCATGATGCTGCTGCATTACCTTTGACTCTTACAACCATGTTTGCATGAATGTAATTCTGCCTTCTGCAAGAGAAGCTCATAGCAGGATGGGCAACTCACATTTGTAAATCAGTCAGACCTGGCATTGAATTATTCATACAAATATGAATAGCCAAATATCAGGCTGCCAGATATTCAGAAGAATTTTACGCCAAAAAAATGTTAGGGAATTTTCAGCTCTCACAAGAGCATCCAGATAATTCTTGATGGATCATCAGTATCTTTGGGTGTTTTCTGGAAGCAGATTCCTTCTTTTCCTTTGCTGTTCTTTGTGAAGAAAAGGGAAGATGGAACTCTCACCAGAAAATGAGAATAAACATTAACCTCTAAGTCCCTCAGATTTTGGTAAACAGTGAGACCCCTGGAAATCTTCACTTCTGCATATGAATTAGAGGAGAATAATGGGACTGAGCAAAAAGTCATGGGCTATGTTCATCAATATGTGCCTTTTATGTAAACTAGATTGTTAATTGAAAACCCATTTTCAGAGTCTTTTTAGAGGAAATCATCTTAAAATTAATCAAAGTCCTGTTTTACTGTTGTTTTTTTTAAATAGGGTTTGTGCTCCCTTGGATGCTCAGAAAACTGCTTGGAGCAGAGACTGGAGCCAGAGGCTTTGGGGTTTGGTGCCTCAGAGCCCATTTTTGGGGCTCAGCCTGGAGAAAGGGGGTTCAGGGGGGACCTTCTGGCTCTGCACAACGCCTGAAAGGAGAGGGCTGCCAGGTGGGTCAGGCCCTGCTCCCAACAAAAACTGAAAGGATGAGAGAAGCTGTGCCAGGGAAGGTTTGGGTTGGTTATCTGGGAAATTTCTTCACTAAAGGAGCTCACCAGTCACTGCAGTAGGTCACTGTCCCCAAAACAACAGATTTTCAGCTCCCTTTTCTGTCTGGTCATCACCATGCCCTTAGTTTTCAACCATCTCTTTTCCCATTTACCACTGGCTTTCCCTGTTTTCCATCCCTACTAAAGCTGTGAGGCACATAAAACAAAGTATTCATGTACAATTTTGGATTTATTTTTTTTAATATACCTCTCCTTAAAATATTTCTTAACTTAGTTCTTCAGTGCCTAGCAGTGACTCATTAAAAAAATAACCTCATAGTAGTAACACAGTGATAGATATCAAAGGTGAAAATTTGCCATTATTTTGCACTAAAGCAGCCTGAACACATCTTCAAACAGCATAGAGAGGAAAGGGCTGTATTTGTCTGCAGATGTATTTTCTTAACATTTTTTTCATCACTTTACTTCAGCAAGAATGACCAGCTTAAATTTTTCAGTGTCTTCAAGGACCTTATTTCATGAATTTGTATAAAAGGCAGAAAAGTATATATAAATGTTTTAAAAGCAGCCAGGAGTTTTTGTGGAAACAGTGCCATTAGATTTAAAATACCAAACACTCAAATTACTTCTGACACATTTGATCTGAGTCACTTTTGAATTTGCACCTACAAACAATAAAAAATACTGGTTCTGAAGGAGACTGATTATTTCCTTTGCAATATTTTACCACAGAGAAATTATTCTCCCTTTCCCCCAGATCTGACAACCATTCAAATACACTTGGTTTGTTGCACACTAAACCAGAAATACGATCTCTACTTGGAAACTCCCCTCAAAAATAGTTTTTTCTGTCAATTCTCAGTAACTGCCTTTAATAACAAGCGTGGCTATTGAACTCTGAAAGTATCAATGTTCAGTCATCTTCCTGAGCTTACACATCACAGCTGCAGGGAATAAAAACGCCGAAAGACCACGATCCCTCCCCATCGTTGGGATGTTTCTCATAACCCTGTGTGATATTTAACTGGCACTGCTTCCTCCTCCTTCACTTCCAAAGGGATGAATCACAGACTCAGTTCTTCCAGGAACCAACCAATTGAGCTGTTCTCTGCACTTCCTCCAGCTCTTCCTCAACTGCAGCCAGCCCTTTGATTGACCCCACCTTTAATAAATGTTTAGCTGGAGAGTCTCAGCTAAAATGTGTGTGAAGCTTCCTGGGAATGACTAACCAACACCTAAAACCCAGATTTATAACAGAGAATTTCCCAGAGCCTCCCACAGCCAGTGGGATTTGTTCAGGGGCTGGAGGGAAGAAGAGCCACTGTGGGAAGTCAGATTTCTTCACTTTCTTATTCAATAATAATACAACATGCTTTCTGGGGACTGCCCTGAGTTATGCACAGGATGTTAAAAACAGATTAATGCAAACTTAGAGGGTATAGTCTAAGTCAGGTGCCTCTCTGCTTATTTTAAGTTATAACTTGCAGAAAAATAAATAAGCAAGCCCAAAAAGAGGCCTTGAGTTCCCTAATGATAAATTTATATTCAGATGCTCAGAGTGGAAATGCTCAGCATTCACTTCCTAAGTTAACATCATCAAGGAAAAAAAAAGGACAAAAAGTTGGAAATTCAGTGTCTAGGAGTCAACAGGAACACAGAATTTTCGGAATCAGTGGAAAGGGCTGAAGTTACATCCAAGGAAAATGCTACAAATCAAAGAATCCTCAAACAAGACAAAGAACAGAAAACCACCTTGGAGTATTTTTCTGGAATTTCCAAACCACAGTTGGTCTCAATGACCTTATAGGGCTTTTCCAAGCCAAATGACTTTGTGATTCACCCATCCAAGCTGTGACATCAGTCAGAAGTGGCTTCAGTGCCAGCAATAAGTACCATCATCTAATGGCCAAGAGATGCAGAAAGCCTCCTTGTTCCTCCACCTCCAGTCCCAATTTTTCACCTACTGCTTTTTTCAGCAGGCTTCTCTGTCCCAAAAAAGTGGTTATTTTGCCCTAATGCCAAGACCAGTGGTACCCGATCTACTTCTGTGGCTTCCTGATTTTACTGCAGCACAACCAACAGAACAGTAAAAACACATATTTTACAGAGCAACACACTAAAAAATGTGGTTTTCTCCTAATAAAAGGTTTCTCTTAGGTATAGTGATTACAAAGAGTAATAGATACTATTTCTAATACTCTGGGAATGTAGTCCTTTAACTCAAAATAGTCCCAGAATTATTTGCCACTAGCTATCCAATGCAATTTAGAACCTGTGTCTAACTTGGAAATTTGTTACTTTTATCCTTGAGTTTTACAATATACTAAACAGTCTAAGTACCTTTTCACAGGAAGTACTATAGAGTTATTTGTGGATCCAGTAATGGAATCATCAAGCTAACAGTCTTCCATTTCTGAAGTTCCCAAGTTTTCTGAAATAATAAAAATTCACCAAGGCAGCAGCAAGAAAGCAAGTGGACACTTCTCCACAGCGCCTCGACAATAAACAGCAGAATTGTGATACTCCACCGGAATGTTCCAAACCTAAATTGAATGGCAGCATGATTGCTGTGGTTCCAGTTATGTTAATTAGGCTGGATTCATGGTTCATTGAGGCTGCAATTATGCTGCAAAGAAATGCTGCAAGCATCCCATCCTCCTGCAGTCTGCTGAGTGTGCTCCCATTCCTCTTGGGGCAAAATAGATTTTCTGAAGGGATTTATACACTGGAGTCACATTTGCACTTAGACCACATGCTTGGTGAAGATGCAATTAGATGACCACGTTTTGCAACTTTCTTCTTTTCCAGATTTAATAGGAAAAATAGCTTTCCAAGTTCCTTGGCCATTTTTTAAGCATGCTTTACTTTGCCAATTTGCATACTAAGCATACAAATTATAAGCCTTATTAGCCCCATTTCAACCGTAGGGTAAGAGAAGAAGGGGAAGAGTTTTGCCCAAAGTTATGCAGATCTTCAGTGGAAAGAGAACTGAAGTAGTTCCCATCTTCTTACAGTTAATGGTTGGACTCAAAGATCCTGGAAGGCTTTTCCAAACTATATGTTTCTATGATTTTTTTAATGACATTTCCTGACTTACAGCTGTGGATAGGAGAGCCCCCACACCCAAAATGCAAAACCTTCTGCTGGAAAAGTGATTTAAAAGAGAGGGGCAAGTGGGCATTATAGTCTCAAACAACTGAGAGAAGACACAGGATGAGCCAAATTTCTTGGCCTGCAATGAGAAGGAAATAGTTCAACATGGTAGCAGCTCCTTCCCTGGATGGGAAAGGTGTGCTGGCCCTCAAACAGGAGTTTTCAAGCTGTTTTTTACTGGTTGTAGAGGCAGCAAGAGAGGACGATGATTTTTCAAGCAAGTAATCAGTCTGGGTTTTTTTTTTAGGAATAGATCTACTTTTAAAACCAGTCTCTTGAGAGAAATAAATTTTTAAAGCTATTCTTCTCAAAGAAGGATGATGTGGGATCAGGTGTCTAAACTGAACTCCAAAGAACCAAGTATCCTCAGAGCCTAATTTCCAGCTTCACAATGCACTTAAGCACTTAGAAGTTCAAGTCTCATTAAAAACCAACCACGCTTAAGCCCTTAATTTTTTTTATTTCTTTTTCTTTTAAATTTAAGCAGATCTCAAAAAAAAAATTTGATACCAGCCACTTCAAAGCACGCTCCCCGAATTCAGGGATGATTGAGTTTCCATAATACAATTATGGTTGGAACAGAGCTGGATTGAAAGCAAGGTTCAACTTTCAAACAACATCCCCAAAACAGTTGCAGATGATGTGCATTTCAGCTTTCTGATCCTCAGGTGACACGGGGATGATTGGTATTAGTGAGATCCACATTAGAAAGGGAAGGCAGTGCCCTAACTAGAAATAACCATCTTTTCCACAGATGGATGGACATCCATAACAATTTAATCTAACGAGACATCGAGCTTACATGCCCATTTGAAAAATCATAACGGCACTTGTCTGGCAGGTTTGTTCCTTGATGCTTCATTCAATGACTGTTCCATTCTTTTGCTTTTTTTTTTTTTTTAAACTATCACAGCTCTTTTTTTCCAGATTTAATCTACCAGCACTTCTCACCCGGGCCACAGCTTCAATTAATACCAATTTTGGCCTTAACACAAGGAATTCATGCATTGACTGAGCTCTGGATCTGATTTAAAAATGAGTTTCGCAATGTTCCTAAAATGAGGAACCTAAACCAGTTTGACATTGAAATTAGTCACTACATAAACAGAAATCTAAAAGCACATCAGGAACAATATTTAACAGACACTAAATAATATCAGATTGAGAAATAATTGTACTTTATGTGAGAGCATGATAAGAAATCTGTTTTCTGATATATTACTAGACCAGTGGATCTGACTTGCACTTTACTCTGCCTACTTAGGCTGGAGTTTAAATACGACACAAAAAACTATGTCAAGTCTCTGAGACAGGAACAGTCCAAAAGTTTTATTACACTCACTTGAAAGCATTACCACGGGTAGGAGGAAAACTAAATATTAAATACGCCATTAACAGGAAAATTATTTCAAATCAGTGAAGCATGACGAGACCCAAGTATACTGTTTCTCAATTTCTTTTTCCCTAATGTACACTGAGGAGACAGTAAGGTAGTAAATAGCCAGGGTTCAAACACAGGACATAAACTATATGGAATTAGGAACAGCATAAATCTTAAGAACAGCTCAAAACTCTGAAGAAAATTAGAAAAGAGCCTAATTTGAATTCATTACTGACTTCTCACCTTTTCTTTTCTTAAAAGTAGGCAAAGCTGCTAAGCTGTTATACTGTTCAATTCTACTAACTTTAAAGTAAAATATTGTTTCTTTTAAAGCTGCACTTACCAAACCTGCTCTCAAACCAAAGCCAGCAGCTACTTCATTATTTTGTCTCATAACCCAAGCAGTAAATTAATACTGCAAAACATAATCTGGATATTTTATTTAACTAAAAGATGGTCTAATGCCAAATGAATGCCTGCTGCTCACCAACTGAAAAGTTATGGAATATAATAAAAAACCTTTTACAAATTCATTAGGCAGGCAAAACTCACCTTGGCCATCCATGCTAATGACCTGTCCTTACTGGTGCTCTGTAAGTGTCGGGAAGAAACATGAACCGGTCCCCAAAGGAAGAGGCAGGCCCAAAGGTGCACTAAGAACCCATTCCTAGAGCCCTTCTAACCACAAATAGTGTGGTTTTATTAAGTTTAGTCTGACATTTTGGCCCAGTTGACATCATTGGTCAGGTATCAACACCCCCTGGCTCCAGCAGGGCAATACTGACAGCTCAGCTTTGCCTCCAAGGCTCATCCTCCCCTGACAACACCAAGAATGATTCCTCTGCTACCTGCAGATTTATGGAAAAGGCTTTGAGACGTCCTGTGCTTCACCATCTCTGCTGAAGGAAGATGGGCCATGGAGGTGATTACATCTTCACACCATAGATCATCCATTACTGACAGCTTTTATATTTCTCAACTTGAAAAAAGCCCAGCCCTTGTCTACATGTGGATACATAACACATTTGAAATGTGTAAGGCAAATATAAAGACTGAGGGTTTAAACCCTCAGTTTATCAGCTCTACAGGCCCAATTTTGCAATCAGCTAAACCTACAGTACATTTTCATCAAGTGCTGCAAATCAGCAAAATATTAAATGAATCTTGAAAAAATGATTATGAATCCACAGTTCTGTTTGACTGTATAATTCTATTTAAGATTAAAATTACTATCATAAAAAGGCCACTTTCTGAATGTAATTCCACAAAAACATCATCACAAAAGCTTTTACTGCTATTTATGTCAGAATGTATTTTAAACAGTTCTAATCATTTACCTTTGTGGACACTTAATTAAAATTACAAAACCAATTTTAATCTGTAGTCCAATTAATATGCAAATATATGCAAATGTGGTAAATCAAGGTGGTGATTAAGTTAAGGACACTCTATTTCATGTCTGCTTTAAGTGTGAAAACAAACAATCTTTTTTGTAATTGTACTGATGGATTGTGATGTTTATAGGGTTAGTATGGGGTACAAATGTTTATGCATCAACATTATGCCAAAACAAAGATTTTATACTCTGGAGTGATTTAGCATCCAGCATACATTCAGATGTAACAAAGTCATTTTGCAGTCATCTTGTGAATTAGAATAAGGTCAAAGCAAAGTTAAATTTCTATGTCATCCATTTGTATGGCTATTTAAAATTCAACAATCACTTTCTGATGTGTTAGGTAAGAGCCAAGAAGTCTCAAGAATGGCATATTATCACCCTTTATCATTTAGTGTTCATAATACACTGGTTTATCTTTGATACTATTACAGAAATAGTTCTCCCATTAAGGTGCAAAGATATTCATCCTTTTTAACCCTTTTTCCTCCATAAGCTCCAATTCCTCAATCTGCAGCCAAAGGTTGTTCTACCAGTGAGGGTTTCTCTACAGATATGCACTATATTCCTAAGAACTGGCAAAGAAACCATTTTTGCAGTTGCTTTTCACCCCTTCCTTTTCCACACTGCTGATTTGGACAGGTTGATGCTCCTTCCCATTTGCCCATGTTAAAGTCTATCTCTGTTGCTCTTTGTGGGAATAAATCTGAATTCCCCCATTTAAACCAACTATACCCTTGGACTGAACGAACTGATTTCCTCTGCCAAGAAAATAATGATCCTGGTAAAAGTAATATTTAATTTTACAGCTTATTTGAGTTCATAAAAGAGCACATCTTTCCCCACATATTCTCAGGAGTTGCCAAATGCTTGGAAATACACTTCACCTCATGTCTTACTGAGATACTGGAGTATAAAACTCCACATTATCCCTCTTCTTACAGCTTCATCTCCATTAAATACAACAATTGGAAAAGAATTCAAAAAACTTTTCAATGTTGCTTTTACTAATGTGCTTCATTTCCCTTTTTCTTTGGATGATTATGCCTGGAATAGTTTACAAGATTAAGCTGAGGTAATATTAAAATATTTTTTACTCTAAATATTTTATGCTTCTCCTTTACTATTGTCACCACAGGACATGAGAATATGAAATTTAGCTCCACTCAGTAAAGCTTCTTTTAAAAGCCACAGGTCTCCTAATGACCACAAAATATTTATAAACTATTAAAGATATTTCAGCATTTTTAACAAGGGATATGGACACATGGTATTTTTGTAATAACAGACCTTATAAACTTGCATTTGGGATGCAAATCTTGGAATGTACAGCCATTCCTATCATTAAGTTCCTGTGAAAAACAGGACTAGCATATTTATGTGTCTTCTGATCTAACAGACACCAACAAAGCACCATAAAACTCACCTCTCAGAGGTGATCAAAAGATCTTTTAGCATTTGAGTTTAAAAAACCCAACCAGCTCCTCCTCCTTTGCACTGGGCACTCATGAAAGAGCTGCTTTCACCAAAAATGGCAAAGATTTACCTTATCAACTAGGAACAGGAAGGGCCTTACAATATCCTCTTCTACCTCAACAGCTCTTCATCATGAAGGACCTGTGTCTACTTTCCACTATTTTTTGGTGTGTTTTTCAGAGGAAAACAAATGGATTTCCACAGAGAAGAGAAGCAGGAGCAAGGGGATAGAGTACCAGACACATAGCCAATGATGCAGCTGGACCTGACTGCAACAAATGAGAATGGATTTGGGAATTGTGGATGGGTTTTGGTGGAGAGCCAATGAAAGTTTGGAAGGTGAAGATCTTAAGGAAAAGAGCTGCACCCAGGGTAACCATGAGCCTCTGCATGCTCCAATATTAAATTACATGTCTATAACTGCAATTCCAGTCCCAGCTCTGGAATAAATGGACACAGGACCACAGAGCAGGGTCTGAGCCAAAGGGAAACTCACCCAATGACTGTGTCCTGCCGTGGTGGCCACCTCACCACACAGCTGCACAGCTCTCTGCCTTGGGTAGAGGCATTTCTTCAATCAACTGCACACTGTCTGTCCTGCCTGGATGAAAATCAGCACAATGATCCAGGCAGCTCCCCAAGCTGCCTCTTGACACACACAGCACAGAGAGTACTGACCTCTGAAGGGCTTTTCTGGGCTCTAAAGATTGTGTGTTCACACTCCTGGCTGGTTCTTGTGGAGCAGAATGGGTAAGACCTTTGCCATGTGGTTAAACACAGGAGGACAGAGTCACACAGTGCCCAGATTCACTCCCAGCTGAATGTGAAGGAGGTTCTGCATTAGCACTGCCAGAGACAACTCCATCCATTCTTTGAAATCAAACATTGAGGTATCAAATATGCCAGCAGAGTTCACAGAACTGCTGATGCTTCAGCTGGAGCTTATTTTTCAGTGGGAGATAAAAGGTGATTCTCTGTACTAGGGATCATCACAGGATAAATTCGTTGTAGCCGACTGCACTGATACAATAGCGCTGCCAATGCGTGGTGAAACTTAATCCCTCTGAAGACACACGAGCTTCTTTTAACTTCCAAACCTATACCATTGAAAAACATCCTACTACTGTGTATTCAGGAGTACTTTTCTCTCAGCTGCTCTTCCCATCCTTTTCGCTATTTGTAATTATTTAAATGGAGCCCTGATTTAAACCAGACCTGCAAATAACTCATTGCTCCCGGTCATTCTCTATTTAACCACTGAAATTTTGCACAACCAGTTTTGATACACCCAGATATAAACTATTCTTCTTGTGATGATTCAGACAGCAGTTTTCATACGTATTTGAAAATTCAGACACCATCTTGCTACAACGACAGAGTAGCATTCCACTTCCAAATGAAGCTCCAGAGGTAAATCACACGTATAAGAAAATCAAAACAAATGCAGCAAATATCTCATGGAGGAACAGGAATGCT
Organism: Ammospiza nelsoni; assembly: GCF_027579445.1. Classification (NCBI taxonomy): domain Eukaryota; kingdom Metazoa; phylum Chordata; class Aves; order Passeriformes; family Passerellidae; genus Ammospiza; species Ammospiza nelsoni. Next base: position 36,333,348 of record NC_080639.1, read on the forward strand.
ACAAAGAAAACAATCTAAGTCTCTAAAAGCAACACCTCCACACAGCTTATCTTTAAAACTCTACTCTGTAAACAGTCAAAGTTTTCTTTTAAAAGTTAAAGGTGTACAGAAAATTTAAAAAAAAAAAAAAAGAGAGGTTTTTTCTTTCTTTTTTATGGTCTCTAATGTAGAGCATGCTTGGATCATGCTTCTTCACATTAGAAATTCGGGTCTTGTCTGTCCTGGGAGGATGAATGGTGACTAGGGAGCTGGAGTGAAATGACCACATTATCACAAGGAAAAAAAAAGTGAAAAGTGAGTAACTGAGGGCAGAGCTGCTCTTTGGTAGCTTTGCATTGGGTTTGCTTTATTAACCAGCATTGGTCTTGTTCACCCAATAAATAAAAACAAGTCAGATGACAGATTTGCCTCTTTGTATCAATGCCCCTTACAGTCAAAGCGCAGAAGATGAAAATGAACTTGCTCTAACACACATTGGTCTTCCCTATGTGTGTTTGGGTGCAAACAGCCTAAACATTTTATAGTCTTCAAGATTAAAAAAAGCAATAAAAATATGAAAAAGAAATGAGTATCATAAAACAAAAACTTTTCTCCAAGTTTCATTTATGCATCACAGGGCAACAGAAATCACAGACCTTGTGTGAAAAAAAACCAAAAAGAAATTTTTTTTTTTCCCGCAGGCTCTTTTTCAAGTCTCCTCTCACATTTGAGGTACAATCGTCCTGTAAAGAGGATTTTTTGACTGAGTGTCTTAAAAGAGGACTCTCATTTACCTATTATTCAATACTGATTTAAATTACTAGGTTTCTTAAGTTTCTGACCTCCTGTATTTTATGATGTATTTAAAACACTTTGACTCTTATGAACCATTTAATTAACTAGATAATAACTGCACATTTGTCCTACTTGCCATTCACCAAAGTTAAATTTCAACATTACTTCTGAAACTATCCTGCATGCCTGTCATTCACCAGCTTTTATTTCAAATTACAGAGGGTAAAAAATTGTCCTTGATTATTCCTATGATATTGATGACACCAACACATGGCATTGGAAAAACTGAGGAAGGAATTTGCCATTTTTTCAGTCTGTGGATAGTGTTTCATGGCTGGAAGAAGAAATCAGATTCTCAGATGATATAAATTGCTACCACTGGCTTACAGGGAACTGCAGATCTTTAGGTCAGATGAAAATCTGGTGCACAAACCAAGGCTGCCCAAAGAAACCACTCAGAAACAATCTCTGTGCCTTCTGCACCCAAATACCAAGCAGGGAACAGATCTCAGTCATGAGGAAGCAAAGATCTCTAAGCTGTATGAAAAATAAAAAAATCTCTGTATTAAGCCCAATATTATACTGTTATTTTGGTTACAAGATTTATGGCATGCTTGCTACCCAACTAAGGCAACTCACAAATGCTGCATCTACTTGGCAATTTGGCTTAATCCATAAAATGGAGTCTCTGTCAGAATCAGATGCTTGTTTTTCAGGATCAAGGAATCCATGTCACAACAGTGTTAAAAGTGTTAAAACACCTTCATGTGTTTAATGGACTCACCCCAGTTGTGCTGGAAAGGGGCTTTAGGTCTGCATTATAAGTGCCCCATTTTCTGGTAGTATCTTAAAAAGTTTAAAAAATAAGTGTCTGCTGGACACAGCAGTGCCCATGACACAAACCTTTGTTTGGAGAACACAGCTGCCTTTCTGAGACTGACCTGAGCAGGGTCCTCGTGTAGGAACACCAACATGGGTTGAAAATATCTCTGAGTGGTTGGGATTTTAACAGAAATTTGGGGTTCCTATGGAAAGCACAAAATGCAGTTGTTGCTGCCTTGTGAATTGATGCAAGAGAGGAATTAAGGGAATAACAGAGGGATTCCTTTCTTTTCAATTACTTTGCTGATAAACCTGCCTAAATAATCAACTTTGGTACTGTCTCAGACACTATGGCTCAATTCTTTTGAACTATCTCAACAGCCCATACATTTGAAGAGTTTCTCCCATGAACATGAGCCTCTAATGAAGGGAGGAAAAAGGAAAAAATAAACTATAAGACTGTCTCAAAAATTCAGTCTTTGGCTTAGACTGCTCCAGAAATAAGTCCCACTTGGAATGTGAAAATCTTGATGGTTAGTAAATAAAACTGAGCACACTGGGCTTCTACAAGCTCAAGAGTGTGTGCACACACAGGCATGCATGAGCACACACGTGGAAAGGACTTGTGCTCAATCCTTTGTAGGAAACCAGCTGATGACAAATACTTGTAAGCTATTTAGAAATGTGGTTTCCTAGCTCAGTCCTCTGGGGCTTGAGAACTTCGCTCATCACGTCTCTGGGGCATTACACAGTAATCTCTGAAAAACTGCATGCTAGATTAGCTCTGAGGGTATTTCTGATTATTGAAGGCACTGAGGATCTTACATTTACGTGGCTTGATGAAGACAGCACCTCCCAGTCAGAAATCCAGCACCCTGGGAGGGGTCAGGAACTTCAGAAAGCAACAGCATCAGTGTAAATCTGCCAGAATATCTCAGAGGTAGAAAAACCCACAACCACCTCTTTCTACAGGAACATTCAAACAGCTCTACTGGTTCCATCACAAGGCAAGTTCTTACTTCCTACATCTCAGCTTTCCATTGCTGCCTCACGCTGTATTTGCAGCACGTGTTACCATTAATAGTGGCAGTATGTAGGCAGCTCTGAGGACACATCCCCATCAGCATCCACAGTCCCAGAGCCTCCAATTTCACTCAATTCCTCATTTATCCCCTCCCTCGGCCAGAAGAACTCTGTGTGACCTGCAGCATCTCCACTGCTGCTGTGTTGTGAAGGTGGTGACTAAAGAAAGGTCACCACACAAACTCTGGTAGAGGAACAGCTGACCAGGAGGTAGATGCCAGAGATGTCACAGTGCTTTTATGGTTTCTCTAAGTAATACTATAAAATGCACGGCATTACACAGCTTAAGTGTATTAAACTAAAGGTACTGCTCCATGCTGAAAAGTCCTGATAAATAATGTAACTTAGAATCATCGAATGGCCTGGGTGGGAAGGGACATTAAAGCTCAGCTCTTTCCACCTTTAGAATTCCTTCCTAAGATCTAATCTAAACCTGCCTCCTTCATCTTAAGGCCATTCCCCCTCATAGGCATAACTGAGGCATAATTGTTGCACCATCATCCCACAGAAAAGTGACAATTCTATTTTGCTGGTAAAAGCTGCCATGACTATTATTCTAAAAGCTGTGCAATTTTACTATAAGACCATATCAATTAGAGGTGGAGTACATCAACTCTGCCTTCTAACCAGTGCAATAATCCACCCCAGGGGAGTTTACTATACATTTAATAGTAGATTTACTCAATATTCTACAAATAGACGCCAAAAAGTTTAGAAAAATTATGCTGTTCATCCTGTTTCTACTGATGTTTCTTCTGTCACATGCCACAGAAATATTTTGACAAATACAAGAATATTTTATAAAGATGAATAAAAGCAATGAACTACAAAACAGTCCTGTTTATGAGAACATCAACATATTATCCTCATTCTTTTGAACAAGAAAAAGCCACAGATCTGTCAGGTTAAGAACATTATCATCACATTGACAGGAAAATAGATGTAGACGATTGAAAATTTATTTCCCTATATTAAGAAATAAACCTCTGCACGGCAAAGTTCCTGCAGAATAAAAAACCCTCGATGGCTATGAGAAGACAGGCAAAGAAGAGAAGACTGATGATACAACTGCCTGCTGCCCCAAAAATGAGTGAGCACCTAAAAACCTTCACGATTTATTATGCACATAGCTGGGGCTCCGAGAGAGCACTGAGATATCACCTCCAGCCTGTCTCATTAAGAGGTTAAATTCTGTTGTTGAAATTGTTTATGTTATGTTTCACCTCTCTCCAGCCAGCTGAACAATGCCCTGTAGAACACAGAATGAGAAGCGCACGGTTTCGAGTCTGGGACAATCCTTGGCGAGCACATTTAAACTCAACATGAACCTGGGTGCAGTTTAAAAGTCAGGGGATGAGGTGACAATAGAAAGGTTGTTATGGGAAGCACAGGAACAGCACTGCTGAGAGAGGATACAGCCCCACCTTCCCACTTAAGAATCAGATACAAAAGAACCATCAAAACTAACACGGGAAGAGCTGTGACAGCAGCCACTTCACATCGCATTCCGTGGGCAGATGACACAAACCCCACACATGCAAAACACTAAAATACACGGGCAAGTTCAGTGAGATCAAACTTTTTTTTCTCCACAGCCATTCTAACATTATTCTGAGCATTACACCATTCATGGTGACAGCGCTCATTGTGGGTTTTGACACTGGGAGCTCCTCAAGAGGAGATTCAAAGACCATTTATGAGCAACATACCCTAACGCTACCCATAAACATATATATATATATATATATATATAGTTTATTTACTCCATCCTTCTGTACACACTGATATTCAAAGGTAAAAAACTGAAAATAAATTGAGAGTGTTACACTGAATACCAGATTTCTGCAATTGGGTTTGATTCCTGACCATCAGTGGTTGTACAAGGAAAATCAGCTCCAAGTTTAATTGTCAGTGTATAGTCATATCAGTGGCATTATCACTGAAATTATGGATACCTGATTTTCAGAAATAAAATAATTTACTGGCAGATCTTCAGGCACCAAAGAAATCTGAATTTAACCAAAACACTGATTAACACTTCCAGCACAGTAATTATGCACATGGGACTGTATTTAGATCTGCCTGCAGATTCCCAGGTATCTCCTTATGCTGAAATTTCCTTTAAAAATATTTCCAATATCTTCCTTTCCAGCAGCTTTGCTCACCCTTTAGTTACTGCCTAGCCTCAGGTGACTTCAGCAGGGTCAGACCAGTACCCCCATGTTCCCATGTGCAATGATTCCTGACATTTTAATTGATATTTACATCTGTATTAACTTTATAAATTTAGAAATAAATAAAGTGCAGCTCCTCACCCCTCATATAGCCATCCAGACACATAAAAAGAATTGCAGAGTTGTATTTATGGGTACACACTAAGTCTTAATAACTAAAATAACTAATTGTTCCCAATAATATCCTCTGGCATGCAGCTGTAGTACTTCTTGCAATCCACTTTATTCATCTGCAGTAATTCATCCCATTCAGAAGACCAGGATTTAAAAATAATATTTAAACAAGGTTGAGGATAACAACTAAAAGGTGCCCACAAAAGACATATTTAAATACTTACTAAATATATTTACCAAAGTCAACAGCGAAGTTTTATTTGGCAATTCCGCATTTTAAAGCTATTGTCTCAATTAGGCCAAAAAGGAGGATACTGCTTATGACTGCAAGTCTCTGCCTGCATTCATTTATTGTTCAGTTCACAGTCTCTGAATACAACACAATCCTCCAACGGAGTCAGCTTTCATAATTCAGCAGTACAAAGTCTGCAAACACATGTAACCTAGATCCATATTTCATAGTGACAGCATATGATAGCAGAATGTGAAGTATTAATGCTAGTGTCACTACAGTCCTACACTCTACTGCACTTTAAGAGAAAGCAGCTGCTGAGATGAAATGTGTGCCAACTGTCTGAAGACAGAAACATAAGAAACATTCCTTCTGTTACAAAGGGAGAGACACACACAAACAGACTTTCTTTTAGACTCAACAAGCACAAAGTTTCTTACTTTTGCCTTTTACGTTTCTATTTCAGAGCCGCTCGCGCGCTGCGGGAGAGACGCGCCGGGGTGGGAGCCCCAGCCTGGGCACAGAGCAGCTCCTGAGGCACTGCAGGGCTGGCTGAGGGTGATGCATCTGCACAGGGAACTGCTGGAATGGTGACACCAATCCGGCAGGATTCTCCAGGATCACTTACAGAATCGTGGAGTCACTGAATCATCTAGGTCGGAAAAGCTCTCTGTGATCGTTGAGTCCAACATCTCCCCAGCAACGCCAAGTCTCCACAAGGCTTTTAAATCCCTCCAAGGATGAGGACTCCACCACTAGCCTGGGCAGCCCATGCCAGGGCTGGACAGCCCTTTTGGTGAAGAATTTTCCCTAATATCCAACCTAAACCTTTCCTGATGCAACTTGATTGTGTTCCCTCTCATCCTGTCACTCATTACCTGAGGGAAGAGCCCAACCCCTGCCTGGCTTCACCCTCCTGTCAACGGGAGTTGTAGAGAGTGATGAAGTCTCCCCTGAGCCTCCTTTCCTACAGCAGCTCCCTCAGCCACTCCTCATTTACCCAGAAAAACCCAATTCCCACCGAATTCCTGATGAGATACGAGATATAAACATCCAGGATGCCGGTTAGAGATGCTTTAGGACCTCCAGGAATGCCACAACAGGTTTTCAACAACCAAAGCAGTGAAAGAGTCTCGTGCCTGCAAACATCTTTGTCCTTACCCATCCTTGTGTTGTGCACCTGCTGCTGAGAGCTTTCTTAATTGGACTAAGGGACACAGAATTTTAAATTGGATTAATAAGGTGTGTTTTTAAAACCTATTCTCTACATAGAGAGCAGTAGAGAACTTGCTCTCCTTGATTTGTGTCTAGTCCTGGAGCAACACCACCAAATGATCTCCCACACAGTGTATCACCACCTCTTACACCCAGTGCTGCAATAAGAGTGTGACATAATCTGAAACGTTCGGCCGTAATTCACTTAAAAACTACTACAACCTCATTGACCTCCTTATCAAACAATTTATTGTGCATTTACAGACTGGACAATGAAATAGAAGAGGTAAGGTATTAATGGTGACACTATTTGGCAAGCTCATAGCACAGTTCATTCAAAAGGCAATTTTAAAATTGAATGAAGAGGTTTGACTAGGCAATAAAAACAGCCACAATGCCAGTGAACAGTACTTAGGAGGAAAGCCTCTAATTATCCTATTTATAAATCAACAGCAATTTTACTGATGACTTCTTCTCAAACTTGATTAAAATAACTTCAAAAAATTAAAAAATAATCAGATCACATTTATTTTATTAAATTATGATTCTAAAGCATTATTGATTCCCTTCATAAATGAAAATGATAAAAACTTGAGGACAAGAATGAGACAACATTTTTTAAGAGAAACATTTGTACAACACTCTGCAACATAATTATAGTGCTGCCCTTGGGGAAGGGGATTTTATTTTATAATGAGAATGTTTACACTGTTATGGGGTTCAATCTATCTGGGAGGGAAGGTTAAACTTCTTTCCATTAAAGACAGGCTTATAATGAAAAGCTCTGAAAGGAGAATGGAGTCTAATATAGTAGATGTAATGGCCTATTAAATGATTCACACACACAAAATGAATCAAATTCATTGTATCTTACTGCTCTTTTATGACAAAATTGTTGAAAAAATAAAACTATTGTCAAGATAATTGCATATTACATATACTGTATTACTGTAACTACTATTCTTATTGGGTGACCCAGAGTCTACATTTTAGGGACGTTAATAGGACATTACATTTTAAATACTTTATAGTATTGGAATGCTGCACAGAAATCCCACTTTCACTCTGAAGGCAAAAATCAATTCAGACGTTAAGTCATGCTGCAATTCTGCATCATTTTTTTTCAATTAAGTTTTTGCATACATTCTTTATGATGTCATTTCTACATTCCTGCAACAGATGTTTGTTTATATCCCAATTTACCCAAATGCTGGCATACTAGTCCCTGAATGTAACCTCTACAACCAGCTTGTGTTTCCAAAAACACAGCACAAGAAGCGTTTCCTTAAACTTGTCCCCTCAATCTACTGCTAAAAATCACCATTTTTGATCATCACACAGTAATGGACATTGTTCTTACAGGAGCTTGAATGCATCAAAAATACAAGAAGAAATTAAATAAAAAAGTTATGGTACACCTCTAAAAAAAGAAAATTATATATAAGCAAGTCAAAAAGTAGGAAACATTTGGGATTTGCATGAAGGACTGAAAATTTTACATGAGATCTATAATACAATATTTTGGCCTACTGCTAAGAGCTGTACAATAATAATGACTGTTCATTAAGGAGCTGGTCTTGCAAACGCACAGGCAGACTGACAAAATCTGCATGACCGCAGCCAGTCACCCACAGAACTGTCCATAAGTGCTCAGGCACACTTATATTAAAGATCAGAAACCTTGGGTTATTATCTTTTTGTTAATAAATGTTTCTAATACACTGGCTGCATTATTTTCACATGTTCGAAAGTATCAGGATGTACCTGTATTATCATAATGCAAGTGAAAGTACAAATAATACAGGACAGAGAATATTTTGCGTGCTTTTACCCAGTAAATAAAAACACAATCAGCAGGGTTAGAGTGATTCCTGTTCCAGACTAATGGATAAAACTTGGGACACTACAGACAGCAAAAACTTTACATTTCCAAAGTTTATAGAAGACTTTGCAGGTTTCCAAGACCTTTACAATACCTCAGAATCTCAAATAATTTCAACTGAATTCAATAAAAAATAAGCCAGAAATTCTAAAGTCACCTGATGGCATTTAGATTTCTAATGGGAGCACAACCCTGCAGAAGTAGATCCTTATATTTTAATGAATAAAGGACTTCAGCATTTAAGCATCAAATGCTTAAGTTAAGCATTTGAAAGCTCACACTCTTTTCTGAGCCTTTTCTAATATTAAGAATATTTCCACATGTTTATTATTATTTATTATATAGGGGGAGAAGTTTAATTGCTTCTATCCAGCTTCACTGGAGAACCTGCTGAGTGGAACTTAAAAGTCCAACAATTCTCATATACAACTGTCTATGGAAGCTGACACATTTTAAGCATTTCCTAGGCTAACCAAACTCTATGATTTTTTAAAATATAACTTAAAGCCTGTCTAAAATCTATTTCACTGCACAAGACCATTTTTTAAAAGTTTTTAACATAAAAAATTGAGGCAAGAAAAAATATAATTCAAAAATATTTTAATTACAGGAAGGTAGGTGAAGATTTTCAGTTTTGTGTTCCTATTACTAGAATTCAAGGTAACATAAATAATCCAGATTTTACAATCTGAAGTGGGATTATTTCTCCTGCAGGACATATACTCCTCCAGAAGGCAAGCTCCTAAGCACCAGACAAATGCTACTAAACATAACTGCAATAAAGGAAATTAATCATTCACATCTCGAGGAAGCCAGCATAAGAATGTAAGAAATTAAACCAGAGCATTTTCAGGAAGAAAAGTGGTGGAATAAAGAGCAATTGAGCAACCTGGTGCAGTGGCAGGTGTCCCTGCCCATGGTAGGTGGATGAAATGAGCTGATCTTTTAAGTGCCTTTCAACCCAAACCCTTCTGTGATTTTATGAACTCACCCTGCTTATAAAAGTAAGATACTTTGAGGAGAACAAGTCTTACCTATGAACAAGATTCTTTCCTATTAAAATTAACAAAGTAACCACCCACACCTATGTGATACATAAAGAGATAGAGAAATTACCAACGTAGAAGGTGGCAAAACATGAACAAAAAATGGTTGTTGAGGCCAAAATTCACGTCTTTTCCAAAGGTTCAGTCAGGACTGGAGTGGGGAATCTGAAAGGCAGCTCAATAGACAGAGAATATGAAACAGAGAAATCAGCCCATTAAATAACTGGACTCCTAATTTACCACAAAGGAGCCACTCCAAGACAGTTCCTAGTGGTGATCAATGCCAGACAAGGCAGATTGGCTTGGAAGGATGCTCTGAGTAGTTTCACATTGCAAGACTACAGGCCTCAGCTACTCTTCTTGGAGAGAAATAATGCCAATAACAGACATTATCAAGCAGATGGTTTTCAACTGAGGAACTCAGGACTATGTGTATGTGGGATGAACACTCATTCAACAACCTCTAGCAGAGAAGGTCCATCAAATCAGCCACTTATTTTCTCCTTCTCCTCGTATCTGCTTCCAAAACCTTCCATCTCTCTTTATTACAACTTCATTACCTCAACTTCAAGCATTCCCATTACTGCACTGGAATAATGCTGACACACCAAACTTGTTTATTGTTGCCCACAGCTATGCAGGAGGATGAGCTGCACATCCTCCCCAGTCATTGCGTTTGAGTATCTCCACTTCCCCAACAACTGCTTTGTGGGTACTTTGATTTTCTGCATGAACAGGAGTATCATGACAATTCAAAAAAGGTTAAAAGAGAGAAAAGTAAATGCCAGAGCTTGGACCTCTGAAGACATTGAAGTGTTCAAGTCAAATTTCACATATCCAAACAAAGCATCTTCATCTTTGTGAGGCATCCTCCTAGTTAGCATTCACTTTAGGAATTCCAAGTTAACAAATGCTCTCCATTTTTTCCTCAAGGAAAATCCATTTGTTTTCTTTATAGTAGGTCTTTTAAAAGGGAGTCATAACTGATGGATTACAACATGTTCCTACCTTTTCAATCTGAATTTCATAAGAATAAAATAAACCACAAATGAAAGTGCTTGTACCAGGCACGTTGAACCTTTCTTCTTCTATTAGCATATCAGTCTGCAATCATAACTAGATCAATAGCAAAGATATCTGCTTAAAAGAGCACCATGCTTTCTTTTGTCAGAAATTCATTACTTTTTATTAGGGTCATTGCTTGAAAACTTCAAAACACCATATGGACCTAATTGTGGTTTATTTTGGCAAAAAGGAAGACACTGTAGAACAATTGAGGCATTACATTCTACAATTCCATTACTTTCATCCCTCTCCGTTTTATTACTGTGTCATTAAAGGCAACTTGAGTGAGCGAAGAATTATAGTGTCATGTGTACGGGCTAGTAGATTAATAACAAAACACACTCAAGTTTAAAGGTATCTAACAGCTGTTTTCATTATTTTGTGTAAATACGCTTGAAGCATATCTATCTGATTAGTGGATAGAGTGCTCTTCTCTGTCACATGCCATGGGCACTGCTATGTGCAAGTAATCAAAGTGCTCGGAAAATGAGTTTACATTGTTCACTGCTGAAATACACAAATGTCAGAAAGTGACTGCGCATCAAAGCTTAGGCAAATCAGCTGCTGCAAACAAACAGACTCCAATGCACATCGCAGCTTTAAACATTCCTCTGCAGCACAATGAGTGAGCAGGACTTATTGCCAGCCCAAATGAAGTGATGCTCGTGGAATAATAAGTCACCAACGCATAGATGTGCTGGCAAGTCCAGCACTGGGTACCGCTGAAAAGAGCTCAGCTGCTTCCAGAACCAGAGATACAATGGTTTACTGTCATAAATATGTCCTGATATCAGGCAACTTTGTGGAACCCACAGAAGGTCTCAGTAGAAAACAAAAAAAAAAAAAAGAATTTTTTAACCTTTTAATATTTCTAAATATTTTTTTTAATTTTTCATCGCAACTCTTTTACCAGGAACCCTGTCAGCTGATTCCTCCACTTATTGGCAACAAAAAGACAACAAGTTTAGGCACACAAAAAGGGTACAATCCTCTCTTTTCCATATATAGTCATATCACTCAAGATGGATAATTCAAACTCAGATGGCAGATAACACAAGTGAACTCTGAATCCAAGAGACGTGCGATGAAGATTGAGGAAGGACAGATAAATTTCAGTCACTGAAAGGAATTACTGCATAAAAAGCTCTTCTTTCTGTCCTCCATTTGCTCCTAGCACAGATTGAGGCAGTTTTAGTATTAAAACTGCTCTACACAAGAATCAAAATGAAAGAGCCCTACAGACTCATCAAATAAGAAAGTTAAAATAACTCATTCTGACTGCAATGAGCTCAATGGAATAATTTTATCCAAATGCTTCAGTGAGCAAAAGTAAACTGAGGCAAAACAGAGAAGGATTCTTAGAGAGCCACAAAGACTCAAACATTTTGCCTGACAATGGTTTTTACTGAGGCACACCTCACCCAATGCTTTCCCAAATCCCTGTGGTTGTCAACCCTTTGGCACCACTTCTACTTGTCTTCTGAGGGATGCCCAGGCTTCCAAAACAACAACATCATCCATGAATTTGTTGACATCCCACCCCATCCCATCCCATGAAGAGTTCCAGACCAGGCTGGATGAGGCTTGGACCAACCTGGTCTAGTGGAAGATGTTCCTGCCCATGGCAGGAGTTTGGAACCAGATAGTCTTTAAGGCCTCTGTCAACCCAAACCATTCCAGGATTTTATGTTCCTCAGAGTGATGCCCCAAAAACTCCCTTGTTGCAGACAAGAGGAGGGACAAAAAGCACTGGCCACGATGTGATTTTCTTCAAAAGCACTAAAATGTCCAGATGAACCCAGTACAGTCAGACAAAAACACTCCCTCACTTCTTTTCCCTTCCCACAAGGGTCATTATGAATCCAACCAATAAAAATTCAGCCCATCCTGAATACAGTCAGATGCTGGACAGACCAGCTGGATGAACCTTGCAGGACACTGCTCGTTTATGAAACACATGATTAATGATCTACATGACCAACACTGTGCAGAACACAAGAACACAGAACAGGCTGGGCTGTTGTGTCTTGTACAGATGCTGAGAACTCAGGATCTCCTTCATGGACCAGTTCAGGTCTCAAGACTGAAGTCACCAAGTGACCAGCTCATCATCCATCTTTTTTCACCTTCATTTTGGGGATACCATCACAACAAACATCTGCAGCTGCCTGGCACTACTCCTGTATTGTTTAACCAATTATTCTATGAATTTATCAAACTTGCATTTCAATAGTGTTTTAGCAGTCATTTCACAACTAAATGTGTCTTTGGAAAATAAAAATCAAACCAAGCAACCAACCTCCACACCCATTTTTTCAGTTCCAGTCTCAGTCATTTAATAATGACCAATTTATACCTAGTGGATGTTGTAAGGATTATCCTGAAACTTAAATAATTCCTCCTCTTTCATGGCATTTATCCTCTGACTGTATTTATAAAGATTAACATATATCCCCTTCTCAACCTTTATTTTGCTAGGACAAGTGAACCATACTCTTTTAATCTGCTCTCATAATACAGATTCCCTAATCATCCTAGCAGCAATTCTCTACACCTGTTTCACAGTTTAAATTAATCTTTCTTGAGCATGGGTGACCAGAACAACATACATTTATTTTTTTTTTCAGTGCTTTACACAGACAAATCAATCTGTACATTTAAAATATCTTTTCTATGGTGTATGAGATTCAAATACACTAAAAAAAAAAAAAAAAATATATATATATATAAGGTACAGTGCAGTTACTTAGCTGCACTAAATGTCAGCACATTTGTGGCAATACCTGCACAGTTACAAACACTGGTCCAATTTTAGCACATCAAAGTGACCAAGGGAAGGAAGATCTGCCTGTTTCTCTATTAAACACCTGTGAGAACCATCAGCTGCAGATGGAAAATGTTGAAGAGTTCAAAGGAGAACACGGCTGTGAATAGCTTGGGGGTTTTTTGAGTGTCAGTTATAGAACTGAAGATATAATCCTGTTGCAGAACATTCATGATGAGTATTCTGCCATGAAGAGGGGAACACACCTAAAACCAAATCCATCCTGGAGAAATTAAATCTGAGGCTCTTCGACTGCTGCAGAACCAGCAGTAAGAGACCTGTGGTTCCAGACAAAAAGAGCTGATAAGGAAGCACAAGTGGAAAGATGAGAGTTCTGGTGGTGAGACATCACACACCACTAACAGACGATCTAAAGTCTCTTCCAGCCCAAGGCTTTTCATGATTCTATGGAATCATTACTCCCATGGCTGGTTGGGTAGCAATGAAAATAGAGAGGATGTGGTCTGATGATGAGTCCACTGTTGTGTGGGGGAAAGAAATACAGACAGCAGGTCACAGATGGACAAAGTCCAGCTTTCTGCAAGTCTGATCTGAGCACTGCTTAGGAGTCAACTTAAAGGAAAATGGCACCATTTTATGAGGAATCCACTCTAAAATTTATTACAGATTGGATAATTCAACTTAATACATAATTCCTTCTTCCTGGCTGTTGTTACTGCCTGTAACTTTGTTTAAAAATAATGAACTGAACACAATGGGACCTTGTTTTGTACCAAAGCCACTCTGCAGCAGGTAAGTATTTCTCAACAAAAAATGTCCCACTACTAAAGAAGGTAATCTAATCCCAAGAAATTTTTTTTCCTGCACACTTGAGGTAAACCTGGAGCTGTTGGCACAAGTCCAAAGGAAGCCACGAAGATGCCTCAAGGGATGGAGCCCCTCTGCTATGTTATGGACAGACTGAAAAAGCTGGGAGTGTTCAGCCTTGGGAAGGGGTGGCTCCAGGGAGAATTCAGAGCCCTCTTAAAGTGCTTAAAGAGGCTCCAAGACAGCTGAAGAGGGACTTTGGAGAAGGGCATGGAGTGATAGGACAGGGAGAATGGCTTCCCACTGCCAGAGGGCAGGGATAGGTGGGATATTGGGAAGGAATTGTTCCCTGTGAGGAGGTGAGGCCCTGGCACAGGGCGCCCAGAGCAGCTGTGGCTGCCCCTGGATCCCTGGAGGTGTCCAAGGCCAAGTTGGACAGGGCTTGAACAACCTGGGATAATGGAATGTGTCCTTGCCCATGGCAGGAGTAGACCAAGATGATCTTTCAGGCTCCTTCCAATCCAAACCATTCTAAGATAAGAGGCTGGGAAAACAGTCCTGGACTTGGATCTCCCAGTCCTTCCACAAAGCATCCCTATGACTTGCTGTTTGTAAGCCCAGGACTGATGAAGCCTCATTACCATTTAGAGATGCATCTTTTCCATAGTAAAGCAGAACAGCCTCCTACCTTAAAAGCACTTCTGGCACATTTACGTTGGGATTTTCATATTTTTAAATGTATGCTATCTGAATTATTTAAAGGGAAGAAGAGGAGGATTATTTCATCTGGGAGTCACAACTGAGCAGGGGGAATGTCCAAAATATAAAATATTAAGTATTTGCAAATGCAAAAAAAAAAAAAAAAAATTCAAACCAAAAAAACTAACTAGATTAAAACACTCCTTGAGCAACAAAGAAATTATCTGTGATTTGGCAAAATTAAAAATCATTTAACTTCATCCCATTTGGTTTGGTATAAATAAAACATCTGCATTTAGTTGTTCTTACACATTACATAAAGGTCATCTCCTTAGGACTGGAGAGCTATGCTCCAAGTTTCCTCTCCAATATGTGATTTTATGGATTCCATCCTGCAATTTTGTTCTCTTATTCTCTATAATTTCTATAGAACATCTTCATATCTTCCCCACTGACACTTCCATCTGACGGTACCTCTGACTGTAACGGGAATGGGGTGTCTGCAATCTTGCACACAACAGTGCTTGAAGCAGATCCAACACACATAAAGTTTCAGTCTCACATTTAATAACAATTTGCAAGGCAATCTATTCCACCACACTTTTAGAAGGTGCTGTTTGTTTGGGTTTTGGTTGGTTTAGCTTTTTTCTCCCCAAATTAACCCTGCATTCGAGATGAAATGTGGCTTTTTCTAAAGGTACTGTCACTCCCCTACAACTGGGAACGGAGGTTCTTTCATCCTTTCAAAACTGATTTCTGATATTTTATATTCTTAGTGAAGAATCTTTAAAAACTCACATGTCCCTTCTTATTCTTTACATTTTCTGCAAAATTTTTAGCACAATACCTGTTTTCTTTTATACTATATTTCAAGTACCCAGCATATTTAAACAATAAGGTTCTGTCATTGCCTCATGCAGCAACTAAGAAAATAAGATGCCCAACATGACTGCCTCCCTCTCTGTTACAATCCTGTAAGCATGAAATCCTTTTAAAGGAAAAAAAAAATCCACCTTCACTTCCATGCAATATTCATTAATTTCATAATAAAAAAATATGAAATTGTTCAAACATTGAAGGGCAGTATTTTGAAATGCAAAATCCAGCAGGGACAGCCTTGTGTATAAAAACCATCTTTCACACATGCAAATGATTTAAGTTCCTATGGATTGAAAGGGACCTGGACACAGCCAGACCACTCAATATCCAGAATTAGTTTTGTGCCACCTTTTTCCTTTTTCTACCCCTGTTAACATTGTATTCTCACCAAAAGCCCTCAGTTCCCCCTGACTGCAGGTAAAATGAGGGTACTGAGTACTTTGCAGGATTCTAACATTAAGCAGCAGCTTTTTTCCACTTTGGATAAAAGAAGAAAAAAAAACCACAAACAAACCCACAGCTTTATTTTAAGTCTGCTGTGACAATTTTAACCAATTAAATTTAAATTTCACTGATTGTTATGACAACAATTTGATGTGAACACTGAAAATATTTAATGTCTCAATCATCCTGAATGGGAATGATGTTTAACTCAACCCCAGCATTCAGGAGAAAGACTCTGTTGTGAAAGGAGAAGAAAAGACACAGAGAGAGAATTGAGGTAGGAAGGTGAAGAAAGCCCCCACAAGGATTTGTGTTCATGATGCTTTAAAAAAGGTAACATATATTTATACTGAATCGATTAAAACTTCTACTAGTGTGGAAACTAGAGTAATTTTTTTTTTTTTTTTAATTCAGAGTAAGTACAGCTGCATGAGTGTTTTCCAGATGGAATCCCAGAAGACTGAGGAGCACCACCCATACCAGTTGCTGATGAAGGTGCCATTTTCAACCCTTCTCCCATGACATCCTTCAACTCCAAATGCCCACATTTATTACAGCAAGGTAGGCTATTCTCTTCCCAAGTTGCAGAGAAATTATTATGCATGGAAGTGCATAATAATCCAGTCCAGTCGTGACTCTACCACTGACTTCCCACATGAATATGCACGAATCAATTAAACCTCTGAATGCATCCATTTCCTCCTCGAGTAGTAATGATAATAATAATAATAGCTGCCCATTGTATAGGGCACTGCATGCAATATTTTTAATGCCTGCTAATGAAATGTGCTATTAATTATTAGGATGTGGTTTGTTTTTTGAAAGCCAAGCACCAGCACGTCTCAACTGTGTATTCAAAGTGACACAACTTGAATATTTCTGAAAAACTGCCTATGGGAAAGTATTGTGGAAAATCCTCCTTAAAAAGCAAATGGTATTTAAATCAGTATGAGAACTTGTAGGTCTCACCAGCTCTGCTTCAGAGAAATTTGCAGCTAAGGGGTTAATCAGATTAGATGGGAGTGGTTATAGGCTCAGTGCCACAGGTTTTGCCCTTTGTGGCTTCTCACATCCCAGACTTGGAAAATATGAGCTGTGATACTGAGAAAGGTAAGAAGCCAGCACAGCCCCATAGTGATAAATGAGTTTGCATCATCTGTCATTAGAACTTCCTGCCAACAGGGTCATTCCCTATTAAATTACCACTTGTCAATGTTTAAAATACTGATTGATAAATGACTGTGCCAAAACTGATAACACGACAGCTTTTATTTTCTAATATTCTTGGTTACCACATTCTGCTACTTCAAGATACAGATATAGTAGGGCTTTTTCCAAGTACTTTAGTGAAAGACAATTTAATCTAATACAAAACTAACAGGTACTGTATAACGATTGGTCCTGATATACATTACATACTATTCTTCTTGCCAAAATAAACCTACTGGTGATTTAGCGATATGGGTAGATCCAAGTTTCACATTTCATCAAATGCTAGTAATCTGTTTTATCAATATAAACTGCATTTTAATGAAAAAATTCTTTTCTTCAGTACACTTCACTTTTAACTCCCCAGAGTATGATAATTCGTTCACGCTGTAGAACAAGAATGTTTTACAAGACCTTAACTCTCCAGAGAAATTTCTCTGTAAATACAAAAAGCAAATTTTATGGGAATGTGTTGTATGCAACATGAGCAGTACCCAACATAATAAAAAAGTGGGTTGCACAGAGAATTCTGCTTAAGTATCCTTGTGAGCTATTGTGAGCCTAAATGGTTATTATGATAGCATTTAGAGGAATACCTATACGACAGATAAAAGAGAGTCAGTAAAACTATTTTTGTCCCTGAATAGATAAAAAAGAAATTACTTTTTAGCAAGTTTTGCAGAATGAATACATCCCAGCAGACTCTTCAGCCAGGCCCTTCTCTAGGAGAGCACTCTCATTCTGATGCTGCTGGAGTGGCCTGGGGAATAAATATTTTGGGGATAAAACTGGCATGTTCTGCCTGGAAGACAAGGCTGGGGTAACAGCTCTTCCATGATCCAGAGGGAGAATGGAAATTCCTGCATCACCCAGAACAGCACAGGTGAGTGTGTGGAGGAAGCACCATGTGAGAAAACACTGGAAATGAAGGTGTCCTTCACTGAACCACCTAAACCCTCACTGCAGGTGCAGCTACCTGAGCTAGCACTAATCCCAGAGGGGCAGGAGGAACCACTCCACTGCCAACAGCTCCACAATGGAAAAATTCCATTTTTTTTCCCTTTTTGAGCCCACACTACACATTCCTCCCAACAAGGGCTGTGTCCTAGATCCTGGTGGCATCCCTCATGCTCATTGTGTAACTCAGTGTGCCAACACCCATCCTCAAACCCCGCTTGCGGCAGGTGAGGAGGAAAGAGATTCTGGGGAGCAATTTCCATCCCCCAGCTCTTCAGCAGCAAGCCCCAAGGTAGGAGCAGTCTATTGGCACTTTCTAATTATGCTAATGACCCATAAACCGTGGTGGCAGTGAGGCTGTGCCATTGGAGAGGGCACAGAGCACCATGGAGATGCCCGAGCCACCACCAAAGGCAGGAGGGGACCCCCAGTACCAGAGTCACTGTCATTAGCACTCCACCCAAGCTAATACAAACTATTTCACTGGAAGTTAATTAGCCAAAAACTGCTCTCCTAAGCTATCTGTGGCTTCCCACATGCAAGACAGCTCACTACAGCTCACATGGGTACCACTGCTGAGCAGCTTTCCCTGCAACACAGACACGTCCCAAGTGCCCATGCATAGCTCTGGGCTCCTATGAATTCAAGTCTCTCCTTGCTCATTGACATCTGCATTTTCCCAGTTAAGTTCAGCCCTGCAAACCTGATCCAAGTGATGTAATTAATTTAATTAATTTCTTTTACTTTCCCAAAACAGGCTCCTCCACACACGTCTCAGCACAAGAGATACCGCAAGTGTCTCTTAAAAACTTCTGCTTTACTCAGGAACTCCCTTGACTGGCCCTAAAATACTCTCTGAATTGGCAAATTCTGCCTCTCTCACACTATAACTAAAAAAAATGTAAGCCCAAATGGTTGAGAATGTCCTGTTAACTGTACAAAGTTATAGAAGCAAATGAAGAAACAAGTCTAAAATCTTTAATTTTTCTTCAAAATGAGCAATGCAAATTGTACAAGATACTCACTAACAAGTTCCACTTTAAAAAAAAGCAGCTTTTATTTTCTGCTGTAATCCTCATACTCTCATGTTTCTTTTATATTATTCCACCTCAGTTCAATGTGAATTTTGAGCTCTCACAAACCTTACTTCATTCTTGCTTATAAAAACATCTTCCTTTCCTACCACAGTGTGGTAACAATAAAGATATACTACAATCAGAGGAATAGTAATAATAACCAAAATCTAAATTGAAATTTTCATTGGAATGAATTCCAAGGAGAACCTAATCTGACCCTGTTTTGCAAACTACCACTGACAGACAATGTGGGCACAGATGGGATGAGAGAATTCCTATAAAACCACAGAATCGTGGAATGGTTTGTGCTGGATGGGGGCTTAAAGATCATCTAGTTCTGCCACAGGTAGAGACTTCTTCCCCTAGACCAGGATAGTGGTCCAGTGGATATCCAAATACCATCAAAGACCTTGCAGAAGTTTCCAGAAGGCTCTGCTGGCATGTAGAGAAATACCAGAGATAACATCAGTCAAAAGGGAATTTCTTCCCCGACCATCATTTTACAGTGCAAAAGTGGAAAAAGATTATATCAACATGGACTCTATTGATCATATAGTGAAAAAAAAAATTGGATTTTATTTATGTTATAATAGAAAAGATACTAAAATGAAGTCAATGGCCAGGTAAGTGTGAATTACAATGTATTTAACTCTGTGTCATAAACCCCCAGTCTGATACTCAGCCACTGCTCTCCATCCCTTGCAATACCAATGCACTGTGCAGGGACAGCCTGAACTCAGAGGGGTTTTTGTCTTGAAGCTTAGAAATACTCTGATATTTATTCCCACATCATATACTTCACCAGAATGGACAAAGAGCAGAATTCAAGGACGAAATCATATGGGGTGGGTATACACAGAGCAGCCTTGGCACAACAGGATAGAATATGGAAGCCAGTCATTGTCAGAACCAGAAAACAGGAGGATTAGGTCAGTAAATATCTTATTCTGTCAAATCCTCAAATCCTTTCATCTTTTCTCATTGTCAGATAAGGACCACAGTCTGCTGCATTTGCTCTGGGAGCACCAACATGAGTCCTAATGACAAACATTTATTTAAAAAAAAAGATTCTTGATAAAAAAGCATCAACAACTTCCCCTCAGAAGTAGAAAAGCCCATTAGAGGCCCATTTGAAATATTTAAATACACACTACAAATTACAGTGGTGCCTCTCGGAGTATCCACAAGTGTTTCCTAGGATATCTTTCATCATTATACCTCCCCTCTTAAGTGATCATTTACTATGCTGCTTGTGCTGTTTGTGGCCATCAACTACAGTAATTACATTAAAAGGTAGATATTTCACAGGATTAACTCCTGTGACACGATCCTTCATTACACTGGTTTTGATCAAGGCTCAGATGTATTTTATTTTGCCCTACAACTGCAATATTAATCTAAAATAATCTTAAAAAGCTCCCCATCACACAAGTGAGGATGATTTCTCAGATCACCTCTCTCTCCCCAATCCAAAGGTAGATTACGTTTCAGACAAGAACACACACTGAGACATTCACGCGCAAAATTAAAGAGGTCAAAATAAAAAAATAAAAAACCCACCCTGGTTATTTTGCCTTCAGAATTTTTAAATATTTTCCCAACATCTCAGCAAAATTATGCATTTTAAAAAGACTGCAGGCACTGAAATGATTGTCAGTCATGCAAATAATCACTTACTTACACTGTATGAGTTTGGTTTGGATAAAGCAAATTACCATTTGAAAATAACTTGAAAAACACTCTGGGCTAAGAGCTTGCTTTATAAATTTTAGCTTGGCCACAATTTTTCTTAACCTTTTTCTCCTCAATCTCCATTCAGTCACTATACTCATACAATCCAAATTTAAAAAAACAGCTTTGAATTGCCACAGGTGCATTCAACTATATGTAAAATACATAAAGAGAAAGCAAATTTTGGCTGCAGCTGAAGGTCAAAACCCTAAGAACTTCAGAGTCAGGCAGAAGCAGCCTTTTCTTCAGATTTTTTCCTGTTGTCTTGATATTGGACTATAAACACTGCAGATCTTATATCTAAATTAGCTGTTGAATAAAATATATAGTATAGAGTTGACATTAATTTTTGTTTCTAATCAGTCTGCTCTGAAAGTTTTACTGTCACATAGTTGTTTATGTACATCTTAATCTTGAATTATCACTGTTGAAAATAGGTTTCTGATATAATCCCAAGTGCAGTGACCACAATAAAAAGGGAAAGGTGTCCTGCCTAGTGAGATGGGATTTAACATGAGAGCAGGACTCTAAAGGAGCCCACGGTGAGGTGTGAGATCTTCCTGCTGTACCAGTTTAGGTAGCAGGCTCATGGTTTTACCCACCTAATCACCTCCTGCTCTGGACAAACGAGCGCTGTGTGCATGATGACTTCAGCCCAATTTGTCAGATCTTGTCTGACCCCATCTGCCAGGGCTGACAAGTCCAGAAGAGCTGATGTAATACACGAGACAGGGTTATCATAACTTCATCTCCAAAACTAGGTCTGGGCCACATGATTCCTAAGGTATGCCAAAACCCCCAGAGCCTCTGGAACTGGCTCCACATCAAATATGCTGAGCACCCACAGCATTCCCTGTGCTCAAAAGCTCTGGACTCTAAGAGGGAATAGTAGATCCTCAAAGATATACAGGTACTGAACTATGCTGCCATACAGACAGCCAAGTCCCTGAGAAACACTGGAGCAGTTTAACCCACTTGTCAAAAACAGATGCTTAAAGATTTAACTTTAGACACTGATTTGCATCAGTATTTTAGAATACAAAATTTTCCAAGACACTGAAAATCAAACTTGCAGTTTGAGTACATCAGCAAGTGCACGACCTCAGCTCCTGCACTAAAAATTTCTCTACCTCAAACTACCACACATGTATATTTAGCCTTTGAAATAACTCTAAGTACAGGCTGGTCAGGGACAAAGATCTCAAGTGTGGCCAGAACTTCTTATCAGACCAAAAGGCGGGCTCTTGCAAAGTCATTGCAGTGCTTCCCATCCCTATTTCAGCAAAAAAACCTACCCAGCATGGTGTGGGGTTTAAGAGCATAATCAAATTGCAGAATCACACTCTATTTAGTGCTGGTCCCACTGAAGCAAAGTTCCTGTTCAGTGGGAGGAGAGTCCCTTATAACAGGAAAAACAATTGTGCCAGGTTTAATCAAAAGTGAGAAGGATCCAGTGAATGTTCCCTTGGAGCCACATAACCCAGTGCTAATTTCAAGGCGGGCTCTGAAGGAGGGCAATAAAAATCGTCCTTCAGAGTAAGCGGGGAGGAGCGAGGAGCAGCTCCTGCTGCAGCAAATGCCAACATCTGCAGGGCTGCTCCCTGCCACGGGAACGCTGCTGCCCACTGCAAACACACTCAAAGAAGAGGAGGGGATAAGGCAGCTCCTTGGCTGCACGCTTATCTCTTTCACTGTTCTTCCCCTGCACAAATATGCACAGAGCCGAGGTGTTGGAACCCTGGTTACTGAGGGTTTTAGACTTTCTGTACTAAAAAACACTGGTCCCCAAGAAAACACTACATTTAACCTAAAACTGTAAAGAAAACTTCCAAAATTAAATAATAAAAATAAAAATATAAGTGTGCAATTTAAATTAAAATGTGTAGTATCACAGAGTAAAAAACTCAGAATTTAAAGTTTTAAAATATATTACTATAATAATAATAATATATTAATATTATAATTATTATATTAATTATATTAATTATATTAATACAGTCCCTTCCAATAATATATTATAATGCTAATATTATAATATTAATATATATAATATTGTAATAATATATTATAATAATATATTATATATCATATCATATTATATCATATTATATCATATCATATTATATTATATATCATATCATATTAAATTACATTATATTACATTACATTATATTATATTACATTACATTATATTACATTAGTAGTATGATATAGATATTGTATGATATAGATATTATATGATATATTATATTATATATTTTAAATATATATAATTATATATAATAAAAACAAAATAAGTTTTAAAACAAAAACTAATTCCTTCTTCACCTTCTTCTTCATAAAGGTAAGCATTATTATATAATTTAATTTTAAGATCCACCAGTTGTTAATTACTAAGTTAAAAATAAAAATAATTTAAGTGTCGCTTCTTAATTAAACAATTCGTCCTTAAAGAATCTTACAAAGAAAAAAAATACAACTCCATTTTTAATTTATTAAAATAAAATACTATAAAACTCACAGTTTAGAACACTGTAATATAAATAAAACCTAAAAAACATATAAATCCAAACAAAAAATACTATCTCACACATTTAATCCCAACCCTAACAAAAAAAACCCCAAAACTCATCACCGAGGAGCTGGAACTCCTGGAAGGCTGAAACAAGTGGGAAATCACTGAAACAAGTGGGAAATCACTCATCCTGAACAGTGCAAGTTTGCACGACAGGCACTGAGGACAGGCTTGGCTGCCTCAATAGCCTCTGATTATTGAAATACATTTATCAATTAGGGGGTTTTGCATATTATCAAACTCATTCATTAACGATGCTTTAGCTGATTAGTTAGAACGTCACCATAAATACAGAGTTTTGACAGGCTGGAGGCAATTTATGACGTGGAAAATGTACTAACCTGCTCACATCAGGAAACCTGACTGGAAAATAAAGAACTTGGCACTTCGGTCTGATTATTTTTTCCAAATCCTTAGGTCTGTGGTCAGGAATCAGCTTCATAAATTTTCCAATAGATTTAAGAAAGGATTCCATATTAAAAGCAGAGTTGAACACCACAACATCAGCGACCAAACTGTAAAAAGTGGTGAAGATTAATGAAGATATTGCTGGCACAAAAGGAACAGGATTATTCTACAGGCAAAGGAAATAGGATACACGTTCCCATGAACAAGCAAAAGGTGCAATTGGATGCTAATTAAAATCAGCCTTTTCACATGAATTAGGAGTATCACAAGTACCTTAATCAGAAATGTCTTAATTTCTCTCTATTCACCCTTTAAAAACATGTTTAACCTTTTTTAACTAATAATAAATTACTACTATTAATCTAAAGGAGCACATCTATTCTAGCTGTGGAGTTTTGTTAAATAAAATGGTTAAGAGTATAGTATTACTATCATCATCTCTCAGAAGCATTATAAACAGATAAGGCCCACTGTAATCTTTTGTAGAATTGTAGACTTTTGTAGAATTTAAGTTGGAAGAAAATGAAAATTCCTCAGAAATATTTTTTATTGAAGGACAACTTACCTTTGGTTAACCTACCTTCAACTGACCATGTGTGTCAGGCAGCAGGACACTAAGGAAATGGATTGTTATTTTACCTATGCAAATGTAATCCTGATTAAGAGTATATCCTCTATATATAAAAACAAAAAGCATACAATATCCACCCCCCCAAAAAAAAAGTTTGAAAAGAATTGGCATATAAATTTAATGTTTTATTTCTACTGCTGTGTTTTAAAATCAATCAGATCAATAATTTTAAGACGGAGTTCAATGATAATGCAGGTATTATTTCTCCACTCTTAGAGTCACTCTGGAGAAAATAAGCAGCTATAAAAAACCTGAAGGATCTGGAAGTTTATCCTGGCAGGGCTGCCACAACCTGAGCTACACCAACACACAGAGCACTCACTGAGGTAAGAAATGCTTTATGGCCAGTTGGTTTTTTCGATATGTTATATATTGTAATACAGACCTACAGGTCAGAAGATACATTGAGGACATGTGTTCATAAGTCACAGGGCTGGTGAAAAGTATATTTGAGGTGAGAGGCTGTCATTCATCCTCTCTGCATCTTTCTGCTGTCTGGTCAAGAAAGAGAACTGACACTGCTCACCAAAGCAGCAGGAGTCAGCAGGAAAAGCAAAGAAACTCCAACATTAGAGAGAAATAATCCTTTTCAAGCTGGCTGCAGGAGCTGAAATGCTTTCTGGCATCTTACCCTCTTGCCCACCCATGGTTTTTAACCCGTTGGAAGCCCCGGTTTTGAACAGAAGTCATCTTTTCTGCACTGATTTACAGATGACACGAGGCAGGGACCTGACACATTTCTTTGCTGCTCTCTGACACACAGCAAAGGCTCCAACAACATCATCTCACCTTCTCCCATGCATGAACTCCTACCTGCCCTAGCTCCTTCCTGCAGGCTCTGCAAACCAGGGGCAAATTAGAAAGATTAACTCCTTAGAAACATCTGAATTCTGATTTTTTTTACTGATCCAAAGCACCAACCTGAAGGTTCAAAGTGCTCTAATTTTTTACACTCTGTGTAAAAGTGGAAAGGTACATTTTCCCCATTTCTAACATATTTGGAAGATGAAAAGATGGCATCTCTTTGCAGATGACCACTGAAGTGTGAAGAATAATACAGAGGACACGGCTCCAATTTTCTGTTAAATTGAGGTTTCAGCAGAACAGAAATGGGAGATAAATGTTATGTAACTACACGTAGAAGATAATGGAGGCTGAAGAAGACAGAATGGAGCATCTTTTCCCCCATCCCTGTAAGTGTCCAAAGCCAGGCTGGATGGGCTTGGAGAAACCTGGGATAGTGGAAGGTGTCCCTGCCCATGGCAGGGGGTGGAATAAGGTGGGCATGAGAGTCCCTTCCAACCCAAACCATTCTATGATCTACAAAATCATCTTTATTTATCTAATCAGAAAAGGTATTTAAAATTAATATTTTAAGGATAAACATTTGTCAGTTTACAACAGATGCATGAAAAATAACTACCACAATAAAGCAAAATATATATACAAAAAAAATACTCCTTTCCTAGTGCCAGAAAACACTTCCTTTTGTTAGAACATCTGAAAATGGCTGCTACTGTTTTCAAAAGATTTTTCACTCCACTTTCCCATCTTTACAGCTCAGTAAGTGAAACATGTTGCAAACACTGTGGCAGAGGCAGCTGCAGAATGGCCAGAGCATACACAGATCATTAATTGAGAAATTTCAGCATAACTGCCTTAGATTACAAAGATGCAAACGCTTAACTTGCACCTTAAAATGCTCAAGCCCTATTCTTCATAATTCTTCCACCAAGAGAGGTGAGAAAGATCATGGAAATGAATTTATTTCAGCTGAAAACAAGTGAGTTTTGCCATTTCACTTAGGTCTGCACAGTGCCTAACCACAAAGCTTTTCAGTGGTGCTGTTATTAACTTCTTTCATTAACTCAGATTCGAGAAATACATTTGTTTTTAGCAACAATAAAGGACCACAGCCTTTAAAACGTCTGGGTATTTTAGCACTGCACAATTTCTGAATACTAGATGAAAGAAATATAAGGATTTATCTGGTATGTTTACTGCCCTCTCTTCAGAGGAAAAGTGCTGCAGTACATTTTAATTTCTGTTTATTTCCCTAAAACCCTCTCCATAATTTCAGCTGGATGCAGTAAAAGCTATGGCCAAGCACGAGCTGAGTAGCTGCAGCTTTGTGAAGCATCCACGAAACAAAGCACCACTTTCAGCCAAGGCACAGGTCAGAAATCCCACCAACAATGGGTACACCATGGCAGCATTGGTGGACTTTATACAATAAATTAAGATGATTTTTAGAGCAAAGTGGTTCAGCCACACTGATTTTATCAAGCTCTCCTAAGAACTCTGCTGGTACCTCAGTCTGGTACAGGGTCATCATTTATAGAACCACAGAATAACCTGGGTTGGAAGGGCTCTAAAAGCTCAACCAGTGCCACCCCCTGACATGGTATATCTTCCTCTATCCCAGGTTGCTCCAAGCCTCATCCAATCTGGCCTTGGACACTGCCAGGGATCCAGGGCCAGCCACAGCTTCTCTGGGCAACCTGTGCCAGGGCCTCCCTCACTGCCTTAACAGGGAAGAGCTTCTTCCTAATATCCCATCTAAACCTACTCTCTTTCCATTTGAGGTCGATCCCACATTTCCTGCCACCACATGGTCTTGTAAAACATTAATACAAAATAATTAATACCCCAAAAAATCAATACAAAATAAAAATAGAAAAATAATTCATACAAAAAAAAAAAGTTTATGCAGAAGGACTCCTCGGGGTTACAATGCTGTAGACAGAAGGACACCTTAAATAACGAGGAGCAGTGCGAGCCACACCTACCATGAAAGAATTTGGTTGTATCCATACTGAAAATCCCTTTCCTGGCATTTCTGGACAGGATATGCCAATTGGTTCTCATGGAAGTAGAGGACCTTTTTCAATTTGCCAAGGTCAGGGCGGAGGGCGGCGAGTTCAGCCAGGTTAAGCACCGAGCTTGCAAAGAGGATCCTGCAAAACAAGGAGAGCAGTGTTCACTGCCAAGCAGCGTGCTCGCAGGGGTCACCCCTTCCCCCGCTCCCCACTCCCACCCCCCCAAGAAAAACATAACCCCTATAGGGACACATCAATAGCTAAGCCTTAATACCATGTAGCAGCACTCGAAGTTTTGATCTCTTAAAAAGCAGCTGCTAAGAACCCAACTAGAAAAGCGATGAATCTCATCGGTCTTCCCAGCTCAGTTACAGAGAGATGCAAAATAATAATAAAAAAAAAAAAAAAAGCTGGATGGATTTTATTGAAAAAGGCAAGAAAAGCTGTATCTGAAGGACAAATGGAACAAAGATAAGGCTGGCTAGGGAATACTTTGCTTGCCAGTTTCATTACACTTTACTTCTTTATGCAACCAACTACTGAAATTCAATATATGAGCAGGAATGGCACATGTTCATGTTATGACATAAACCCTTTTGATTTATGCACTGCACTTATCTAGTATGGTCTGCTTTTCTTTTCTTTTCTTTTTCTTTCCCACCGTTTTTCTGTTTTATTTTCACATTTTTATGAGGTATCCTCTATAATGAAATGTTGTTTCCACCCTTGCACCCCAGTCCTGCCGCTGCACTCCTGCTATTCCACAGTCCACAACACTGCACACATCCCTCAATTAGATAAAGCAGGCACAAACACCACTAACAAGCTGCTATCTTAGCCTAGTGTAACTTCCCAGGCTATCAGAAAATGAATGTATTTAAATGTGTAATATGAAATCCTGACCCTACTGTAACCAGTGGCAGATTTCCCTGCATTTCACCAAAAGCATGTGAGCATCCCCTGGCACCTGGCTAGCTCTGCTTCCAAGCAAAGTGAATCCTGAACTTGCAGAGAGCTGAAGAGCCTCAGATATTTGTGTCCGGTATTTCTTATCACAGGGGGCTTACAAAAAAGAAAGAATTGAGTTCAGGTATCTACTGCACATATAATATTAAGTTTAATAAACTACTTTTAAACACAGCCTGTTTCTGAATTAGGTATTTTTTGCTGTACACCATTTTAGTAATTCAGATTCAGGACTGATTTATGCAATGTTTTCTTCTTCTAAAATATTTTAAGGGTTTTTTCCTATTGTTATTCCCATTCTTTCTATTTTTACATTAATTTTGTATTCAAGATTACTACCAAACTGACATCACTAATGTGATAAATTTCTGATTCTGGCTGCCAACCTCAAAACTCATGAACTTCCCCAGACATCCATCTAGATCATATATATTATATCATATCTCTGCTAACTTACACCCTTCTGAGATAACCTGTATCTACAGAACAAACACTTCCCAGGGCATAGATCCTGTATCCATCTTCATCAACCTGGGTCAATGCTGATCTGAAAGGATTACGAAAGTAAGAGATGACTGTTATTGCCTTGTTCATCAAATATTTGATGGTTCTAAAGGGCCTGTCACACAGAATGCCAATTAAGATATGAGCTCAGGTTTATTACAAGCCATACTAGGAGGAAAAAATAGTTTTAGGTAAGCCATTACTTATTTGTCACTGTGAGTAATGACCTCTGGACCTCATAATGACCTGGGTGCCAGGCTCAAAGCAGAGCAGGAAAAGCTTCCTGGGGGCAATGTGAAATCCCTGCTCAGCACTAGAGTGACAAAGAAAAATGCAAACTGGAGAAAACATAACCCAAAACCTGCAAAAATGAAATTAAATGGTTGCTTGGAAAAATTTTGGCTACTGGCAGGGCAAGGGGGAATGGCTTCATACTAAAAAAGGATAAGTTCATACTACATAAAGGAAGCAATTCTTCCCTGTGAGGGTGGGCAAGCCCTGGCACAGGGTGCCCAGAGAAGCTGTGGCTTTTCCTGGATCCCTGGAAGTGTCCAAGGCTAGATTACACAGGGCTTGGAGCAACGTGGCATAGTGGAAAAAGTCCCTGCCCATGGCAGGGAAATGGAGCAAGATGAGCTTTAAGGTCCTTTCCACCCAAACCATTCTAGGACTCCATTTCTGGATTGCATTATAATTTATCTTTTCCTTTACTGATTTTTCCAAAAATTATTTTCTGCCATGAGTTAGGGAAGAAAACAGAACTGATACAGGGTGGTATTGATGAACCTGGCTGAGTTTGAAGAAAGAAAGGGGGAAAGGACAGCACACTGGGACTGAAACCAGGGGAACCAGCACAGAACAAGGATGGGAAGCGCAGACAGTGGAGGTGCCAAGGCTGACACACCGACTGGAGAGAAAAGGACAATGGAGAGCACAATGAGAACATATCCAAGAAATAAACTTGGACAAAACCATGCAGCTCTGATGCATCTTAACTTGCTCAGATCAACAATGGGATAATTACGAGGGGAAAAAAAAGAAGATGGTTATAGCCACAGGCAAAAAAACAGTGTCTGCAGTCTTGGCTTAGGCAAACTGGAGGAATTCAATAGCATCATTAGAGCACAATGGAGCCTGGCTTCTAGCATGGCAAAAAAGGCTGAAAACTTGGAAAGCTTGCAAGAGGTAGATCTAAATTTTCTCCACTGTAAATAGAAAGTGATAAGACTCAACTAACAAGCAGATCGCTTATCACTGCCCAGCTCAGCACAATAAACCGGTGTCAAGAGAAAACTGTGGTGACAACTAGAAAATTCAGATGTAGAGCCTGAAATGACATTGCCTGTGCTTCTTACAGCAAGGAAAAGAATTAAAATAAAACCACTAATTAAGCAACACCCTCCTCAATTCACTTCCATTACTTCGCAGCACTTCCAGAATTTATCCCGACTCTGAGAGGCCCTCGTGGCTGCTTCTCTACTGGCAGAGAAGCTGCTAACTACCAGCACTAACCAATTTCCCTGGCTTTACAAGCTTAAATAACACCTGACAGCACGAGTCCCCGTGAACATGCCCACAGAGCAGCCAGTTCGTGGCTAATGGACTCACGCAGGGCACTGGAGGATATGCTGGAGCGTATTTCCATTTAACACCTATTACAAGGGGAAGAAAGGAAAGTTTATTATAATGGAACGTGCGACATAAATATATGTCAGTTGTCATTCCGTGTGACATCAACTTTCATTTTACCTCGGGTTATTATTTAAGTAATAAATCCTAACAAGGTGAGCTTTATCATCCCACGGAGTGTATCCGGGAGGTAGAGACACAAGGTGATGGCAAGAACGCTCAAAACATGATAATTCCTGACAGCTGCTGCTTGAGCACAAGTTAAATTGAACAGTTTATCTCAGCATAAAGATGTTATAAGGTTTTATGTTTAATTTAAAAAAATTAACATAAAACCCAGAGAAAGCAGAGTTAGGCAATCTTTCACAAACATGACATACTACAATCACTGCATAAGCTGGATTAGTACTTATTACCATGCTACTAGAGAATTAAGCTGTTTTTAGACCACCAAAGAGCTTTAAATTGCAACTTTTGTCTCTGTAAGAGAAACCTATATTTAAAACGTCTGCTAAATTCAAATTAACAGCTACATCATTAACTTACCATCTCACAAAACCCCCTACAATTCAACTGCTATTATGGTGTCCTTATCGAGACCTATCAACACTGCAGCATTTAATATATACAGTGCTCTCCAATAAATACAGTGAGTGAATCCTCACTAAACCTGTGCTGAAGGTCACATTCCTAAAGCTCTGCCCCAGCTCTCCTCTCCAAAACATCCCTGAGCATTTTGCTGTGTGACAAGTGACCTTCTTGCACAGAGCAGGACCATCCCACGTGCAGTAGCCCCACTGCCTTGGAGACTGGCCAGATTTCAGGGCCACCATCCACATAAACTGCAGTCTAAAGCCACGCTTGTGCTTCATGTGAATCAGTTCACAGCCCTTCTGAGGAGCTGCTTGTGTGAAATTAGTTAAGCATGTGCTTAACTCAAATAAATATTCCTGTGAAGGAAGCTGAGTGCGCTTGCAGGTTCAGGGATGTGACACGTGTCCACAGAATTCTCTGCCCTTTGCTACTGTCTTCCCCATTATTTCACAACTGAAAGTCAGTAAAATCTAAAAGCCCTTTTTTTTTTTTAATTACCAGCAGACAAAATGACTAATACGGGTTTCCACTTCTATCAAGCAAATTATAATAGTGAAGGTGCTAAAGTATTTTTATTTGGCTTTATAAATCTTCTTTGTGTCACGCAGCCATGATTTACTCTTTTATGGCATTGCCCTAAATCTTTCAATTAAATTCCCATGCAACTTAACTAAAAACACATTTTGCCTTCCCCTTGGGAGACCACACAGGGCATATTTATGTATCTATGGATATGGAGGCTGAGCTCTCCGATCCGCCGGGCTTACAGAACAAAGCAAGTTTAAAACAGCACCTGATTTGTGGTGGGATGCTCCTCAGTCTGGCAGAAGCTCTGCACGAAGGACAGATAAACGTGGCCACTGTTTGTGTGGCAGTACAGGTAACCCAGCTGTCCCTGGAAAAGGGGGATTGCTGTAGGATACAATCCTGCAGCAGCAGGGACTCTCCTGCTCCACAAATAAAACCCCAAGCCACAATTCTCTGCTGCAAAGCAACTACATCCACAGTAAAATGAGTTTATGATTGAAGATCTGGCAGCCCAGAAAATAGCTACGAGCACTCTTCATCCTCCAGGAACAGTGTGGCAATAAAACAGACCAACATTTGGATATGGCTACAAATATGAGCCTTTTAGGGGAAAACACTAAAATAAACACTAAAATAATACTGTTCAGTAGGTGGCACTGATTGAACCAGTGAAGCCCTGGCACAGGGTACCCGGAGAAGCTGAGGCTGCTCCTGGATCCCTGCAAGTGTCCAAGGCCAGGTTGGACAGGGCTTGGAGCAGCCTGGGATAGGGAAAGGTGGAATGGGATGAGTTTTGGGTCCCTTCCAACCCAAACCATCCTGTGCCTTTATTTCTGGATTGCACTATAGTTTATCCAAACCATTCTACCCTATGTTGCCCCCTTAAAGGCCAAGGCAAAGGCAAGAGGTCTGACCACAGACACATCCACCTGGAGAAACAAGGGCTCCAGAGGTGATGGAGGCTCCCAGTGCCTCCAGATCAAACCTTGTGGCCAGGGTTCCTCCATCACAGTTTTCCTTGATTTCAGCCCAGCAACTGGCCAAGTCCATGCATTTGGCTTTAAGTTGCCTTTCAAATGTAAACTGTGTCTCAAATAGCACCGTTAATGCCTGCAATCTTAACAGACCAGTTACGTTGGTTTGTTATTACGCACATTTTTATATGATCAACTTACAGAAGTTGCATTTTTATCACTAGCCCAAGAACACACAAATTACAACCACATATAAATGCTTTTCCTTTTCCCATTACACAATAGACAACACTGAATTTCTGAACAATAAATACTAATAAGTGGTAATATGTGACAGTAGACAGTATAATAAATAATAAATTAACAATAATTTTTTGACATGGAATGTACAAATGTCAAAAAATGCTTATAGATATTTTAACTCATAAATTAAGGTTTTTGTAGATAAAGATAATTTGCAATGTTTACAGAAATAATTAAGTCTTACTATTTTAATGGTCTCTATTTTTCAGAACAAATCACAAGGGTTGTCATGCCTTTCATCTTAATTAGGCCATGTGTTTGTCTTATTTATTTCTATGTACTTTCATAAACGTTTACAAATATTAATTGTAAAGAAAAATATTTTTTCCTCTTGCTGTAATTGCTATATGTACATACAGTACAGTAATAAATATTCATGGCTGCTACCAGTTCAATATTTAGGATTTGGGAGTTGCCTTGTATGCTAAAATAAAGCAGGAAGGAAAAGCTTGGTTTCAACTTATACTGCCAATCCCTCCTTTCAATGTATTTTTACTTTAAAATACACCATTTCAAAGATTTAAAAGTTACATAAATGCATTTTTTAATTTGCAAATCATTTGGGCTCTCTCACAATTCCTCCTTACCCCTCTGCTTCTTTATTTCAACCAGCTGATCGGAGTATTTCTGTACTGGAACCAAATATCAAACAAAATTTCAGGCCAGATCCTTAGCCCACACAATTCAGAACCAGTCTTAAACACTTTTCCATTATTTTTTATGACCTTTAACTCAAAAAAGATATCAAAAACCATGTGAAAACTGTGACTCAAAACTACTTTTCTATGTAATATGAAGAAGTAAGCTTGAAAGAGACTCTCACAGAGCAGACTTTTGAGGGGGGTGCATTCTGTTTGAACTGCTTTGCTTTTCAGGCAATGACACTGAAGCTTCTTGAATTTTATTAAGTGTGCGTGGTACTATTTTTTTCCCTGATTTGTAATTAAATTTGGCTTCAATTAATTACTGACAGATGCACATTTTTACTTTAGTGGCCAGATTGTTCACCATGGGCTCCACTGGCCTCTCTGTTCCCACAAAGGGAGAGGTCAGGACCAAGCAGTCAGAGCTGTGGTGATGGGGGGAAGGAGAAACCACGAGTCCACATCGTCCTCCGCACTCAAATTCCATCAGAAACAAACAGTGAAGCAAAGGAATTTTATTAGAGCAGAGAATAAGCAATCAGAATAACCCACAAGTGAAAAGCAGCTATTACTTGGTGGTTTGTATGAGATGGACAGACTAATTCTGCTCAAATAGGTGCTGTGATGGAGCAAAGAGAAAGTGGGAAGCAAGATAAATAAAGGACATAGTGACTGAAGGCAAAAAATTCACCACAGGTAAATATACAGGATGCAGTGATGTATAATGAAATGGCATTTTAAGAGAAAAATGCTTGCGAAACTGATGTTCTCAATTGGTTGTTCTCAATTAGGTAACATTTAGGCAGCATTATTTATTGGTTGTAAGGCTGAAAATTCATTTAATTTGGTATCTTATCTGTCCAACTCTGGAGAGAAGCCAAATATGTCAAATGCCTGGCATGAACAAGGCAATATGGCCAAGGGGTTGTAGCAGCACAGAGAATTCCTAGGGCTATACATAACTACACTTCTTAATCTCAACAGCAAGCTTTGAGCATCCTTACTTCACATCTCCTGGTGTCAGCCTGGAACCAGGATGGCACAGAGCAAACAGGAAACATGATGGATGTATGGATCCCACTGCAAGCAAGGCTGATTTACCCCACAGAAAGGGAATCAGACCCAGCACAGACCCACCACAACACTCAGGGCTTCCCTTAAAAAAGGTTTGAATCAGGAGACACTTGCATAAAGTACAACAACAAATGAGTGGAACTCATTTTCAACGACTTTAGTAAGTTTTGGCAAAGTAAAAACTCGAATCTCTCCCCAATTTTCAGGTTTACACATTTTGTATTTTAAAACCACAGAAGAGCCGCTCACTTTGCACAACTGCAGAGGAAATTATGGAATCTCAGAATAGTTTGGGTTGGAAGGGACTTTAAACACCCTCAAGTTCCAAGCCCCTGCCATGGGGAAGCTTTGCTGACTGTTCAGTGTTAAATTTCAAGTGCCCTGAAAATCCTGTCTTCAAAAGTACTCCAGACTTCTTTTTATGTTGCTTTATGCACCTTGATATCTAAACACTTTTTTTTTTCTTTAAGGAATTTGAAGACTGTGAGTAAAAGGAACTTTCTTAGCAAATGGCTTTCACATTTTACTAATATCCCACAGCTCTGATTTAATCTCACACAATCTACAAACAACAAATCCTTTAAAAATTATTTTTATGGACTCTCTCAGCTGATTTTCCTAAATAACTCCCACTCCAGAGCATGAACCCAAGGCATAACTACTGCCTAAGAATGGGGACCCCTCAGGAAAAGCAGGATTCTTCCCAGAAAACTAATACAGTCCTCGAAAAAACTCAGACTGTCATAAAACCTGAGCAGCTGGCAACTCTGTCACCATGAAGTATCCATATGGAAGACCGAGATGTGTCAAACTACCCAAAACGAGTTTGGATAGTGCAGAAGATGGAATAAATAATTCAGTATCTTCAACACTTTCAACAGCAGGTAGTAGATATGCTACCTGCTCCTACAACGTGCCAAAATGTAACATGTGAGTGAGAGCGAGCGAGAGAATGTGAGTGTCTCCAACCTGTTTTCATGGGGATATTTTGCTCGACTAACTTCTCTTTTTAGAGGCATATGATCCGTATCAGATGTTTGTCAGGAGCAGGCAGCACTACAGAACATTAGGAATAACTTAGTGATTTTTAATATATATTCACAAAGTGAATTCACAAAGTCATCCGTATACATGTATTAAAAAAAAAGCATTTTTATCAAATTTTACAAAAAAAAAGAAGGGGAAATATGTATTTCTCCCAAATGCCCTTCACACTTCTAGAATATTTGTTGCTGCCACAACTTTCCTGCTGTAATATAAGCTAAGCAAACTCTTCCATGTGCTCAGCAAAGTGGCAATCAGATCCACAATTTAAATATTTCTGCTCCATGTTCATGACATAGTTCAACTATAAAAATACATTGTGCAGTATCAGTCTTCTGCCACCTCTTCCTATGAGAAACAGTTACACATTGGTGCATAAACCTTCATGATTTCTACTCAGAAAAGATAAAGTGACACTTCTGTTCCCCAAGAAATTAAAATAATTTAATGCTTAAGGGTCTCCAGACCTGTCTTTGGAGGGACAAGCTCCTTCCCACAGTGATTTATCCACCAACACTTCATAAAAAACACAGGGACAGCAGGTGGACTGATATCCAAAAGCACATCAATAAGGAAAATGTCAAGTTTTGTGTACTGCACACTATTTTGAGCCCTTCCACTTTCTGATTAGAACATTTCTGTAACTCAGCAGAGCCCACACTCGCTACCAGATTTGAAGGATTGCACTGAAATGGCTGAGCGACCGACTGAAGTGAGATTTCAAAGAAGTGAGACAAACACTCGCCTAAATTCAAAAGCTGCCAAACATATTTCATCAGACTTTCAAAAGATAATTGTTTTGTCTGTTCTGAATTAAGCTTTAAGTGCTTTAAGAAAGGTTTCTCTACAAACATGGCTAAAGATCACAAAGGGGAGCATTTGGAATGAATGGAACCCTTCAGTCATATATTTATTTAATTTCACTTGCATCATGCCTGGCATATACCATAAGCTGCTTTATTTCCATTTCCATAACATGATTTTAAGGATAATCTATACTGATGTCCTACCATTTTATTTCACATGTTATCATAACAGGGTTTTTATTTACAATGCAAGCAGGGAAAGAGAAAGAAATAAAGGATCTCAGCTCTGCAGCTTGGAGCTCCTGACAGGGGATGTAAGGGACCGATGCAAGAGCTGGCACAAACAGGAGAAAATTCAAAGGAAAAGAGAATAAGTCAAACTCATGAGAGAATTTAACAACCATGGAAATTAAACCTTTTGCCCATTTTTCTTCTCCAGCTCCTGGCTGAGAGTTTTGCAGGGTTAACAATGACATTAGACATTTACAGTCATGTTTGGTCAACTTACACAACACAGATCTGACCCTTGAGTGAGCAATTCATACCTCAACACTGCAAGATGCTGGTATTTCCTCATATCCAAAAATCCAATAATAAAATAATAACTTGATAAAAATACTTCTAGGCTTCCATATGTTTCACAAACCATGCTTTTCCAACACATCTCATATGCAACTATCATTTCAGAACTCTTTTTATCATTAAATAAAGCATCCATGCTGAATTCCCATTATTCCCAAGGAAAATAAGAGAAATATCTGCCTCTGGGGTTGAAATCATATGCTAAAAAGTCAGAACACCACACCACATGCTTTCTAATCTTTAAGAAAAAGAAACTGAGGCCAAGGCTTGTTTATCAAGGGCCACCAAGTGAACCAGTGAGAAGTCAGGAGCCCAAGCCAGAGCTGAAGATAAGTGAATGTCATGGTCTAGTGATTTAATCAGCTCATGTAAGATCATGTAAGTGTTTATGTATCTTATGGACCCTGCTCACTACAGCACCTGACTCGTTTCCCAAAATATTATCTTAGTTAGAGCACACAGAGTGATTCAGCCTTTTCAGATCTCAGATCTTCACTCCCAGAGAGACGTACGTGCACAGATGTCTGCGTGCTTGCACATGCAGATACACAATGCATAAATACTACAGATGCACATATTTTCTAGCAAAATCCACCAAAAAGCTACGAAACATTCTGAATTGAGCTATTTAAACTGTGGCCAGGAAAACTGTTGACAAGAGCTAATTTGTTATTGAAAAAAGATTGTGCATCTCTCCATGACAGAAACCTAAAAATCTGTTCAAGATGGCTGGGCAAGGAGATTTCATATCTGCAAAGGCTGAGCAAAGGAAAGTAGTTTTTGGTCAAGGTCTCCAAATAACACCATTTTTCCAGCAATGCCTTTGAACTGCACATAAAACCTTTCAGGAGCTCCTGAAAAGAAAACTTGACTCAAGCTGTTTGTCAAGATGACTGGAGATGTTCTTTGGAAAGCATTTCCAAAAAGTTCTGGAGCAATCGTAGCTGTACAATCATATGGGATTAATTTTCTGTATATATCTCTTTATATTGCTGGAAGAAACAAATTAACTTGAAAATTCAAAGATCTTTATACAGCCCTGTGCTCCTAGGTACAAATATTTAAGTCATCCTTACTTACTGTCAAACACTGAAATGGATATTAAATTATATTAAATTATTATAGATAAAAGCAGTAAAATTTCTTTTCTGCTTTCTCTGCTAGCTCCTGTATCTTGGTATTTCTTACACTGAATATAATATTTTAATATTATCTTTGATTTAAATTGCTTCTTCTATTAAAACACAAACTTTGTGCTGAAAGTATGAACACCTGCCCAGAAGTCTCAGAAATTTTCCCTGTAAAGAATCACAGGTTTAGAAAAACAGTATTTATTCTGAATATTCCTTGCCATGATGGTTTTGGGATGCCATCCCTTTAACCACTGGGGTTTTTTTCCCTTTAAAAGAAACAAATATATGAACAAGCCATACAGAAGGAAGGAAGGAATATTTCAGATCCAACTGAACTCAAAACTCCCTGTTGAGCCCTATGACCCCACTAATATGTGCTCAGCACAGTGGGAGCTGCCCCAGTCTGCAGGTACATGGAAGGGGTGAAATGCTCCCCTTGGCTTCAAATAAGAAATTAAAGAGAAGAATAAAATCAATGTTTAAAAGAATGGGGAAAAAAAAATGAAATGTCCCCCTCTCCTGTTCCAGGACCTGTGGATTGACTTGATGAGAAAGAATGAATCTGGTAGCTAAAACATAAAAAATTCATTTTTTTCCTTCTCTCTTGTTCCTGTGTATTAGCAGAAAGAACAAAATGAAGGAGCAAGGAACTGGTGAAAAAAACTCAAGCCA
Organism: Ammospiza nelsoni; assembly: GCF_027579445.1. Taxonomy (NCBI): domain Eukaryota; kingdom Metazoa; phylum Chordata; class Aves; order Passeriformes; family Passerellidae; genus Ammospiza; species Ammospiza nelsoni. The sequence continues at coordinate 36,372,288 of NC_080639.1, forward strand.
GAATTACATCCGTCAGGGTGATGGAGTGCAGTGTCCTGCCCAGTCCCACCGCAGACCTCCTCAGGGCTACTGTTTCAAGTAAAAATTAAACAAGATGACACAGAAACAGTCCAAGATTGACATTTTCCAGCTTTGTGTCATGTTACATTATTTGAATGAATCTCAACTTTTAAAAACATCCAAAGGAAAGCAAATGAGGGCTGAATAAAACAAAAAAGACTTGTAAGGAGTAAGACTCTCACTGCAAGAAAGAGAGCCACCCATGCTGATACTACCAAAGGTAAGAACATTTTTAAGGACACTGTTACCTATCCAGACACTCTTTTTGTGGCCAGATTAATATGAAAAAATGTTTATTATTCTACCAGTACGTTTGCCCTGTGACTTTACTGAAGTTGTGTCCATAGGTCCATCTTAAGGGCTGCTGATGAAGCCCAGTGTTCCCACCACAGCTGCTCTCCCAACCATCTTCAAGATACAGAGTCCACAGCACAAGGGCTCAGCTCTATTGGAAGGATAAAGCCCTGAAACTAATGAAAAAGCTGTTGAGAAGTATGAAAAATAATATGCAGGATTTTTTCCCTCAGTTACCAAGAAATTCGAAGCAGTCAGCAATCAACCTCCCTCTTCTCAGCACTCAAAAGCACTTACAGAAAGCCTGTTCTTAACCCTGCTGCACAGGAAAAACTCCCTTTTATCTTCCATTTATTTTCATTTTTACCTGAAAGGCAGAAAAGAGTTGGGTTTTACGTACACCAAACACGAACTGGACTTTTTTTGCAGTGCATTAGACTGCGGTCACCTTCTCCCCATATGAATGCATACCTGAATTTCCACAAAAAAAAAAAAATAAATAAAATAAAAACCACCAACAATATTGCCCTTCTGATTTAAGCATGGCCTGTTACTCAATGTAACGTTCATCTATACATGTTCTCACTGTTTAAGAACTCGGCGCAGGTGTTATTAATAAAATAAATTTATTTTTAAAAAGGATGCTATTCTATAAGCTTTGAAGCTCACACATAGTCTAACTTAAGCCAGCTTGGGCTCATCTGGTCTTTAAATGAGCCCTTTCATGTGGTCAGCCCACGAGCCATACGTACTGCTGCTCAATCACGCCACTGTACATCGTCAGCGCGAGGATGATTTGCATGATTTGCATTTCCTGTGCGCTCCAGCTTCAAGGAGCTCCAAGCACCACATACAAAAGAAACCACCGCCAAGTAATGCAAAGATTTTTTACTTAAACCAGATGAGACTGTTTCAGTCTGCCTTGCCAATGGTGAAAAAGGGAAAAAAAAAAAACCAACAAAAAGAGGGGAGGGGGAAAAAAAGTCTCAGGGATATCCTGTTAAATAAGGATTTATTTGGAGGGAATCTGAACCTTAGATTCATAACCTTACTTTTAAAATATAAAAGTTCTATGAGACCCTTAAGAAATATGGCCTAGCAGAAAATAATTCAGTTAAGAACTTTTCTTCCCCAACATTTCTTAGCTTTTGGCACTACATTAAGTTAGTAATTTATTTATTTATTTAATAGCACATAAATGGATTCTGATTACATTCCTTTTCATAAGGTAGAAAAACTAACCTAACTAAACTGAATTCACTGATAGCTGGTTAATACTTGTCCCTATGAATAAATCTTTTATTTTATCTCAAATGATCAATAAACCTATTGGACAAACAGCTAAGACAGAAACAGCATTACAGTGGGCTTCAATGAATAAGAACTAAAATTAAAAAAAAATGTACCAGAGCCTCGTTGTCATGAAAAACAGAGACAGATGGGGAGCCAGACCTATATGATGCTACAAATAGATGAATATCTTGTAAGGATTTCAACAAATGTTATAAGACCTAGTGAAAAATTAAAAAAGTACAATGCAGCAGCACAAGCAAATCTGAAGTTCACCTGAAATCCAAGCCATACTACTGTCATTATATAGATAATCATGTTTCAAAAATAACAATAAAGAGTAAAGCCTTTATAAAATCTCTTCTAGATAATAGCACAGCTAAAAATGTCATTATTCAGTACAAAAAAAAAAAAAAAATTAAGGAAGTTTGCTGTAACAGCTACTTGGGAAACGAGGTGCATCCTGTCCCCAACTTAAAAATACAGGTGGGAGTGTGAACTTTATGTTCCAATACTGGATTGGATGGCAGGTCTCCCTTTAAACTGGCAGATAAATTGAGATGACTAAAGACTGTCAGGCTGACTGAGTGAGCTGTATGTGCCCAGCTACAGAGAGCAGCCTGACAGAGACCCAAGTCAGGCTGCTCCAGGAATCTGCACATCATCACGCTCCAGAAAAACCACAGCGAACTCCCGGCGCTGCCGCTTCCAAAGGACACTCAATTTCAGAAAATTAAATTGCATTTTCTTTGGTTTTGGTTGGGTTTTTTTCTGTGTTGTTCAAATGGAACCAAATATAAGATGTGGGCGAAATCGTAACCGAGGGGTTAAATTCTGTCTTGAACACAAAAATTCCACTTATTTCATTGTTGTCTGCAAATATACAGTCAAGAGTCACATTTAATCACCATGCGTAGTTTCTATATTGTGACTGTAAGATTTAGTAATCGAAATGGCTACCAGAATAAAAATGCACTCTGTCATTTTTCCACTTAGACAGCCCCTGTACAATGCTCTTAAAGGTCAGCTAATTTTATTATGGAAAGTAACTAATAACCTTTATTAATTCTTACGCTCGCAGTTTTCGAACATGACAACCAAATAAATAATACACTGCAGGAAGACACCACACAAACCAAGCTGTTGAATGCAATCTCTCTGTATTTGCAACAGACAAAAGAGGTCATTAGATATGTAATACATGGGGGTTTTTTGCTCTGGAAATTAGGAAAACATGGATAGACAGAGCTTTTTAAAAGCCAGGCTGCTGGTCCTCCCCCATGCTCCAAGATGCTGAGACCACCAAATGAGGTGCTAAATTCACTAATACCCAAGCACAACCATGACTCCAAATGTTATGCAGCATCTCTTCTTTTTTTCTGATTTTCTCAATTTACAGGATGTGGTCAGTATTAGAGACCACAGAAGTTTTGCTTAGCAACTTTTCTGCTGTCTTTCATTTAATAAAATGACTGAAAAACATGAAAATATCAAAATTTAAAATATAGATGTTTATATTCTATTCTCACTTTATCTCTTGCATGAAAAGCATCATTATGTTACACACTATATAAAATTATATAGAATATTCACATTTATTATAAGACTATTCACATTTATTAAGGATTTTTGCTTTCCTTAAGTTGTTCAGAATGCAGAACTGCTCATGGTCAGCCTCTCCTAGCAAACTGCTTTGAGTGAGTTTGTTCCTAAGAAACATTATTGCACCTGAAACTAAAAATAGATGGTTATTTTCAGCCATTTAATCACATGAGGAAAAAGATACAGTTTGTACCAGTCTTCTTTAATTTACAAAATAATTCCATAACGAGCCCTGTGTGTTTATATCATGAAAATCCCTGGCACTCAATCTCTGGGCTCACACACTGGCTGCAAGTGGAAGCAAAATGGGGTTTAAAAGATTCCAGCAACAATAGTCTTGTGACTAAATCAGAAACAGAAGCACAAGTCATGAGCCAAACAGATACCTATCGGTTTCCTTGAGCTTAATCTGATTAAAACATGGCTCTCAAAAATGTTAAATAGAATGCCACGTCAGAGAGCTGGCAAATGATAAAAATAGTTCACGACAGGAAATCATTATTAAAGCAGCACTACTTGTGTATCTGTTATGGAAATTTCCCTGTAATTTTTCAAGGTTTCCCCTTATGCTTTTTGTTGAGTTGCTATTACACTTTTTTTTTTTCCTCTCAATGGCATGAAAGTTTGAGATGTAAAAAGAAAATTATCACTGCAATTTTCCAACTATACTCTGCTCAATACCATCTCAAGTGTGTCATACATCATCTTGTCATTCACTTGAACAAGAAATCACATAATATGCAGAGGTAGAAAATATTCCAAAATAGGGAAGCGCCACTGGGGCAAAACTACATTCATATGCCAACACAGGGGAAAATTAAAAAAAAAAAAAAATTAGACTTCATCTTAACTTCAAGCATAATGAAAGCATCTTTAAAACACTTAATTGGAGAAAAGGTTTCATTGAAGAGCTGCTGGGAATGACAGTACAGCCATTCTAGAGTTCACCAAACAATATTAGAAAAGCAAACCATTGAGAATATGCCATTACAAATTAACCTGAATGTTTTAAAAAGCTCACACAACTAAAAGAAGATCCAGAGTCCTAAGAAAAATAAATTTTAAAGAAACTAGGTACTTCTATCCTTCTATTATTACCACTTCCCTTACAAACATCCTCCAGATTATCCTTCAGAGCACCCCATAAAATACAAACTAGAGTTGTAGTATCTTGTCCTGACTTCAGTTACATAATCCAGAAAAAACTTTTGCAAACCAAAAAACCCCAACTAAACAAAAAATAATCCCTAAAAATACTTTCTTATCTTACTCTAAGCTAACTCTAATTCCCAAGTCCCTATTTTTCCACACTGAAGAGACTTCAACAAACTTGAACAGCCACCCCCAAAACTCCCTGGATTCTTTTTAAAATGTCACTGATGGGAAAAAGCCTGCATCTGTCAAATTAGTTTTTCATTCAAAAGAGACATTTCATCTCTAGTGAGGATTCAGGCTTCTCCCAAGAAAAGCCAGGATTAGATCAGATGGTAACTGATGCAGTGCTTCTCTATCAGGACACCCAATGTAGCTCCACTCCTGCTCCCTGCACCCAGCAGCCTCTACCACTGACATGGACACTTAAAACAGGAAGGGTTTTTTTAAATTTTAGGTCAAACCCATAATTATTTGCCAGTGGCACATCATAAGACAAACACATGATGTGGGGGAACAACGAGGTACTTCAGAGACAGGTCTAGATGGAAGTAGGGCTAATCTTTAATTAAACTCCAGCTACTGCCCACCTAAAATCCAGAGGTGACAATGCAATCACAGCAAAAGTGACAATTTTTAAAGACAGCAGAGTCACCACATGTTTTGCAAGTGTGTCTAAGACCTCCTTGATTTTTGTCTTGGATATTTAGCCAAGCTCTGCCTGACTCAGAATGAAAGGGAATGTGCATCCTATTAACAGCAGTGCTTAGACCTTATTCCATAAAGAGTTTTCCAAGAGCACTCATATCTATTCTTCTTAATATCCCTCCCACATTAAGAAATGATTATCTAATACAGAGAGTAATCAGCTCATGGTCTTACTACAGTCATCCTCCTTGACAAAGCAGGGAAAAAAACACCCAACTGTGAAGCATTAGAAAGTCAAGGTTCAAAACATCCCCATTTATTGAGATCAATGCAAATTTATTTAGATCTCCATGCAACAAGACCAAGTGATACAGACTGGTAAATTCAAATTCTCTACTTCTGCAATGGGCCTTCACCAGGACACACAGGAGGTCACAGTGAAGGACACACAGCCTTAACTGAGGGAAGAAAAGCTGATGACAGCTAATCCAGAACTGGTTTAAACATTAATTTTAACACTTTACCATGTCAGACCATTGTTAAGCACCAAATTCCACATTGCCTGTTTTCTAATCTGAAATACGAATACAGAAGATTGGACTAATAGATGATTAATTTATTACAGTACTACACACCCTTTCAGGTGAGAACTGAATGGCAGAGTTCAGGTGTGCACCAAGAGCCATCCAGATTGATGCAAATTTGTTCCCAACATCCCCTTTCTCATTCCATAGCCCCTCTCAGATCCATTTTCTTTGTATTACCCCAGGAAATGAGACATACAAGAGGAAAACAGACATTTTTGTGGTGCTTAGGAGCAAAAATATGTATGTGTAGAATTATATAGAGGGCCAGAACACCTCCCATCACTGCAGGCTAAATGAGTCATCCACTTCAGAATAATGACCAGTAATTAAACAAGAATCTGTAAAGCTGTTAAGTGCCTTTAACAATTCCAACCTATGACACTGAGGGGGTGCAAGCTCCCCATGTACTGAAACCATCCATATGACCTGTCATACAGCGGAGCCTCTCACAAAACAACCTCTCACCCATGGAAATGCTTCTCCCCAAGAAGCCAAACAAAAACAATTTAAAATATTTATGGCCATAAATTTCAGCCCTGCTCCATAAACCGATGAGGAGACATGACATCATGCTAACTACCTAGACCTGTCTGGTTGATAACAGTCCCAGGTTTCAGGCTGAAGACTGAACTGCAGGAGTGTGGGAGGGTGCGAACCTACAGGTCAGCACAGATGCTGACCACAAATCTGACTGGCCAAAGCCAGAGCTGACACTCCAGCAAATATAGGAGGTCTGGCCGTGCAGGACTGACACCACAAATACAAAGCCTTGCAATATTTTTGCCTTCTTTTCAGCCTCATTGTACTGGAAGAAGGAAGGTTTTCCTTAAAGGGATTTAATTGCTTCATCCTCCAGTTCCTGTATCCACAGCTCTGTTTTCATGTGGTAGAGATTCCATATATTTCCTGAAGCATTAGCCAAATAATAGCAAGCTCCATGCTCCAATGGGACATTTCTATCTGTTTTTTATCAGCATAGCAAGCTGCACCTCCCTTCACTCTGTGGTTTCTCCTAAATTTCCAGACCTGAGCTACATACCTTAAGTCCCCACTGCTTTACTAAAGTCCTTTCATACAGCTTATTTCTAAATCTTGTCTAGAAGTATTTTTACTCCCTTCCTAACCCTTTACTTCTCTAAGTGCCAAGCACTTGGCCAGCCAATATTCCCAAATCAGGCTTCAAAGAGGCGACTCTGAATTGTCTTGACTCAGGTTGTGACAGGAAGGGCCAGGGGCCCCCAAAAGGAGGGAGCAGATGGCCACCTTCCAGATGGCAGCCAACCTTGTCTCACCCACTGCAACATCTGTACCTTGAGTTACATCTCAGAGGATGGTCCTGACACAGACTGCAGGTCACTGCCCACGGCTCCCGGCCACACGGCTGCTCCACGAGCCAGAGCATTTTGCAAAATGCAGAATGACAAGCCTGAAAAAAGGTTACGACTAATTAAAGTTTGTAGCAGGGCACAGCTGAAAGAGAGTTCAAAAGTAGATATTAGGGAGGAATCCATCTTAAATATACATATTTGAAATGTTTCTCCAATCCAGTGTTTTGTCCCCAGCCACAAACATGCCTTGCTTTCCACATGGCACCTTGCAAACCTGGAATTAAGATGTGAACCATGCAAACCCAACTAGCCCTGATGGTTTTGCTTCCAGGTCACCCCATGGCACAGAATGAACTCATTTTTCAGCTTCCAGACCAAAAGTCTCTAACAGCACTACAAGAGCATTCAAAATGGACTGGATCCAGCTCTAAACATGATAAACTTCCCAAGGCTCAGTGAAACAGTGGTCAATGAATTTTAGCTTGAAGTAGCAAAGAGTAATTTGTGAGTCCTGTAGCATCTAAGTCTAATTTTAACACAGCCACAAATTATATTGTTTCTTCACATGAACTTAATTCAACTCCTCGTTGGGGCAGTTAAACTTGAAACCTACCAACAGGAGAGCAACTAAACAATGTTTTCTGCCACAATAAGAGGCTGATGTGAATTAATGGTTTCACCAGTTTTACAGTGTATTTAATACAGTTTATTTAATAAATTCAAAAATTAATATGTTGTTGCTTTCTTATTTTGAATGCATAACCTCCTCAAAAAGATTGTTTCCAGACATTTAAAAGGAAGAAAGTGTGTTTTACAATAGGAAAAGGGAGCACACTGCATTTCAAATCCATTAAAATATAAAATTCTGGTTACAGGCTCAACAATCTGCCTAATTAGTTTTTTCTAATTAGCAGGATGCTCTAACCTCTTTAATAAGACTTCTGTGGACAGAATGTTCCATACTGGTTATCCATCTGAGGAAAAAACTAAACAAATACTTCTGAAGTGCAGCTAATAGAACAAACGTGGCTGGGCTGCATGGTCAGAAGGCTGCTCTGGCATGTAATACTAGCAATCTGCAAAAACATGAAATATTCTACCTTGGATACACTACTGCTCACAATAAACACCCCTTTGGATTTCAAAGACAAAAATGAAAGATATTATATGCAAGAGTCAATGGAGTTACAGTTTTAGACCACACGCTGGAAGGCAAAATAAATAAAATAATATTTTAAAAAATAAAATAAAAATCAAAATAAAATAGGCATGGACCAGACAGCATAGAAAAGTGAACTGAAGAGATAATGGGAAGACAAATACCACAGTGATGCTGTAAGAACCCAGAGTGTGGTTGCAAAGCTCTTTGGCTGCACAGCAAAGCATTTGCTCGGTGCACACAACTTTTGTATCTTCCTCTTCATCATTCAGAGTCTTAGTCTGTACCTAGCAATTAATAGGCAGCAGTATTGTCTCCAAATCCCGTTTTATCCAACAAAAGCCATTTTCATTATTCCTCTATATCAACCATGCTGTTTAAAAACTATGGGTTAAGAGAAATGGGGAGCCCCAGCAGTATCTGTGACCAGAGGAAAACCCTGGAGATAAAGAAAACCCAGTCCCCTGCTCCATTAGGAGTTTGCAGAGCAGCTGCTGAGCTTCATCTCAACAGCTGAAATATCCTTTATACTCCCTAAAAATGCAGGAAGCACACAAGCATCTCAAACTCCCTCCCTGCCACCAATTCATTCACCCCGATTCCACCCGTGGCCCCAACATGTTGGTCTCATCACCCATCAGCAGACAGGAAAACTATTATACCCTTCCCTTTTTTCCAATCAGTATCTAGGAAAACAAGAGCCATGTGCAAAATATAATCTAAGAACAGTCCCTTGAAAACCTCCTGCTAATGACAGGAGGTACAGAGGCACCATAAATATTGACTTCAAACACGCTGAGCCCCAGAGACCCCACGCACTCCACAATGTCAATGACCTTCCATGCAGCTGTTAGCATTGGAAATTAGGATTTTTCAAGTACAGATGCTTACTTTAATGCTGAATTTATATTCCACTCATCACAGCATAGCATGGTTAACAGTTGGACTTGATGCTCTTAGAGGTTTTTGCCAACCTTAACGATTCTATGATTAAAATCTAATATTTTTCTTCTCTACTAAAATGTAAAACCATATAAAAATATTTTCCAGTGTATTTACACCAGAATGAGTTTTCATTCAATGCAAGACCATGCTCCAGATTCTCTGCTCCATGTTAGAAAAAAAAAAAAGGAAGAAAATGTAGGTTTGACTATTTCTAACTCATGATGTGATTTTCAATAATTACATTAAACTCTAGTTTTCCAGATTTTTTTTTTTACTCTTATCTGATACTTTTCCCTACCACTCCTGCATATGGAGCTTTTGGGGAAGAGACCAGAGGTACTTCAGATCTGAATGCTTCAACAGCCACAGAAACCGCTGAAAACCAATTCCAGACCTGGGCCCACAGGATCCTCTGCAGGGCTGGTACAAAACCTCGGAAGGGCAAATTCTGCTGCAAGCCAGACTCCACCTTGAGTAGGTGGCAACACAACAGCCTGGAGGAGGCAAAGGTGAGGACTGTGTAACCAAGTCCTCTTCCAAAAAAGCCTTTTGACTGGAAAACATCACTTGAGTCATCAGTAACCACAAGGGCCAGCTGACCCCACACAAGTGAACTTCTCCCAGCCAGGACCTTGAAGGTTCATGGAAGTCATGGACAAACACAAGGACACCAAATATCTGATCCTGGGATAACTGAGGGTCATAAATACCAAGAGGTGCCCAACACCTAACGGTAACTCAAGTTCCTCCCAAAGCACCTACCCACCTTTTTTCCTCCCACTTTGACACCCCACAGCTAAGACCTGAGGATGTAACAATAAATTGGAACCAACTTTAGTCTAGGATGATGACAAATAAAGAATTCAAAGTGGTAAAGTAAAACAAGAAAAGAAACACAAAAAATGGTCACTCTACTACCAAAGGGGAAAAAAAAAAAAAAAACTTACTTCAAAACCCTGCCAAAATCACCCCCAAAATTAACCTTTTCTTGCATAGTTTTAGTGTCTTTAGCAATATTTCTCAAAATGCATTTGGCAGATAAAATTTTTAACTGTTAGGCTTTTAATAAAATTGACTACCAGGAAATTTCTGCATTAAAAATAATTTAAAATAATTCAGTTCCTCGGGGTTTAAGCATAGAGATGTCGCCATGCATGCTAACTGCTCCATGTTTAGTGAGTTACAACTCTTCTGTCACGAGTAGGAAATGCATTTTGCACACAAAAGCCAAAGGCACTGTCAAACCTGCAGCAATCTGCAGAACATTTGGAAAAAAATGCCTGGAAACTAACTGTTACTAGATAATGGTACCATTTATCACTCTTAAATTCCATCTTTAATTAAAAATGGGATATTCTCTAACATAAATAAAAAATTACAGATGTTCTCAAATTACTCCCCTTCATTTTTTTTTTAGTTTTTCCATATATAATATACATAGAGTTACTTGTTCAGAATTTTTTCATGTTATTACATAATATCTTTAATACATGAAGATTTTTCCATATTCTAACTAGATACATATAATTTTCCATAGAGTATGCTATGTTAAAAAATATTAGCACTCAAAGAAAACACGTTAACAGAAACCAGTAGGAATGCCACTTAACTGCAAGAAAAACAGAATTTGAAATGAATTTTCTATTGTTCTACCCATAATCATTTACATCTTTGCTTTTTAAAACATTTGGTAAATCACTAATTTAAAGGACTGATGTAGTTACAGGTAAGGTGGTGTGAGAGAAACATTAGCTCCACTCTAAATACATTTTTCCCCATATAATTCTTCAACATACTCTTAAAAGGAATGAATTCTTCCAGTTATTCTGCAACAAGAAAACCACATATTTGCTTTTGACGTTGTGTCCACTGCTGTTTCCTTCATTCTTCCTTCAAGTGGCAACTAGACAGAAATATAAGTTCAAGCGTGCAACAAGTAAAATGGAAATTAGGAGAGCTAAAACAAAAAATGATGAACAAGAAGGCAAGGTTATAAACATAAACAATAAAAACAGCCAGTGCTCTGAAATGGAAAGCATTCTTTAAAATGACTGTGTCCACTGGACCATCAGAGTAAATGTGCAGGAGGAAGGGAGGAAAAGACAGGGACAAAGGACAAAGGCAAGAAAGGAAAAATACCATCCGAGGGAATAAGGAAATTGTGTAAATTATCATTACAGAACGATGAACAAAGAAAAGCCTTTCAGTTGCTTTGTATTCATCAAAGATATTCTAATTAATAGATGCAATGGATGTATTCCTAATTGTTTTTTGTAGGGAAGTTAAATTCATCATCATAATGACTCAAAGCCAACCAATACTAGGTTGAGATGTATTAAAAGGAAGAGGAGGAGGAAATAAATTGACCAAACTCTGGTAGGGGGGAGTCAGAAGTTGATCCTAAATTAAATGTTTTCCATTGTGGTACAATTCGGCACAAACTCCTGCTTAGGTATGTGTTGTGTATTTAGGGAAGAAATGAGATAATAATCTACAAAATTAAGTGGCTCATGTTTAGACTAACATTTCTGTTTGATACAGAGCAGCATTTATGAAACAACCATCCATCCACAACCACCCTCACCGACCATGCCCAGGTCACACCAGAGTGGGCTCCAAGATTATGGCCCAAGGCCCTCGGATGGCACTGCACCAGGAGGGGATGCCCTTGGAGAGCAACCAATGACCCAGCCTTGTCTTAGGGACAGTCATTCCCTAATCCCAGAGCAATCAAGAAGATAAAACCAGAAAACACCTTTGGACACATTTTCCAGAGTGATCATGGACCTTCAAAATCTACCCTGAAACTCATGGACGCCCATAGCAGGTGCTGACAGCCCTCAGCTGGCATGAAAAGCAGATGTAGAAAAAATATCCTAGAATGGTTTGGGTTGGAAGGGACCTTAAAGATCATCCAGTTCCAAATCCCTGCCATGGGAACCTTGGTGGCTCCAAGCCCCATCCAAGCTGGCTCTCAGGTAGAGACACATGGGCTGAAATAGGTAAGGAAAGACCTCTGGATTCAACTCTGCTGAAGACTGGAAACTGAGATGTCACAATTACCTGAACCAAGACATTCAAATTTCAGCGTGTTTGGGTCAAGTTAAAGTCTACCCAAAAAAACCCCAAAAGTATTTATATTTATATTAGTGCTGAGGTAGGTCTTCTCCCAAAATTGCTTTGCTAAAAACACTTTGCACAATGTAAAATTCTTTTTCATCATGCATCAATTCACAAAACGCAGTCTAGTTGTGGGTACTCATTAAGAAAATTAGTTGTTTATGACACCTGAACACAAAGCTATAAATCTAAATCATGTGCAAAGCAAGTATCTGACAAAATTTGTAATATTTACTTCTTAGTAAAAAAAAAAAAAAGGAAAAAAATCGACCTCATATTAGGAAAAAAAGCAGCAGCAAAAAAAAGGGAAAAATCAATATTTTTCTCTTTATTAGATGCAAACTAAAGCTTTTTTTACTTTCCCTTTGGAAGATCAAATTAGTGTTATGTGCTGGAATGACAATGAATTGTGGAAAGTATCATATTCTTTATAATATAGTAGTGTATATGTTTGTTATTTGAAAATAGAAATGTAATCCATAACTAATCTAGAAATAAAATATATACACAGCAACCATTGAAAAGGACAGATAAAATCCTCATTAAAATCCTAAGTGCAGAAATACTGAATCATAATGCACAATTTCATTACATTTTACTGCCAGCAATGTAAATATCAATTCTCCAGGTGATTCATAAAATTCATTTTAGAAAGAAAAATAAGGATTTCACCCGGCATTTGAGAACATAAAGGAAAACACATGCTAGGGTTTGAAAACCCAGACTGTTCTTTCCTTCTCTCATCAGAATATTTTGCTGGAATTTCAGCAAATCTTTTACACATCAAACAGACAACTGCCACTTCACATTAGCACTTTGCACAGATCACCCAGCAGTCCCAGCCCGCGTCCTGCCCGGCCCCGCACCTCTCCCCGCATCGTCCCCATCACCCCCAGCTCACTTCTGCCAAAACCCAGCTCCCATATATGCACTTCCCCTGACTTCAAAGCAAGGAGCCTGCGTTTAAACTCATCTAAACCCTCTTTTAACCATCCAAATTGTGAAATTGCCTAATAATGGGAGTGTGTTTAAGGGAAAAAAAAAAAAAAAAAAAAAAAAAAACATGTTGGACAAATTAACCAAGTAAAGTTTTTGGAGGGAAGAGTGCATGTGGGGGTTTCCACACAAAAACGTAAAGAAAACCTGTCACTTTTAAAATGAATAGCTACCATCTGCCACCATTTTATCTGAGGCAAAGTTGATTAATGCAAAGTGAATGTTTAAGATCACATTGCTGTCTGCCTGAATAAATTTCAGGTAGTTTACTTGGGAGGTTTTTTTGTCCTGGTTCTTAGAAGATTTTTTTTGCTGTTCTTATTGGATCGCCCCCTCCAACTTTTTCGGCAGCCAAAGCTAAGAATAAAAAAACATTTGTTCTTAAATCATGGTGCAAGTACAAGGACTTTTGAGCACCAGAGCATTGTTTCTGGCCCTTCAGAGCAAGAGAATTCATCTCCCTCAAAAGGACATCCCACCTCCTTCATCAGCTTCACAAAAACTTTTCAGGCAGCCTCTCTCCATCACATTGAAAAGGAAATTTTCGCAGTCTGCTTGTGAGCAGAGAAACAACAGCAGTGCTGTTATCCTCAATAGGAAGTGATTTTGCCTCTAGACACTCCCTAATTTTTTACTTTATTTTTTACCGGGTTAAGCCTCCCGGATTAATTTTTTTTTTTACCTATTATTTAATCATTCGCTTTTATTTACACTATCTTTACCATTTATAAAAAAGCAAATTAATTATGATTCCAAACCCTTTTTCTGTCAACTTTCACACCTTGATTTATATTAGCATTCTGCTAAAAATCATTTTCAAATCCATTTGATAAGATGCTCCCCTTTCCAAATTCTCTCTGACCGTTAAGATTTTTCAAAAGAAGCTTCCAGAACAGCGTTGGGCCGATATTAACCTAAATCAAACAAATCCCAGTTTTACACACGCATTCCCATGTTACGTTTTTCCAGCATCAGATGGCCTCCAAGTCCTCCCTCAGCAGAGAGAATTTCACACCCCTTATCCAGACTGGGACACCCTCTATTATCCAGGGCTACAGCAGTGGAGGGCATCATCTGTGCCGAGCGGTGGAGCTTCGTGCCATTCCATATGGACGTATATTCTCGGTGCTTACACTCAAAGCTGGCTGGACACCAGCCAGCTCTGGTCAGAAGTCACCAAGTTGTTTTAGCTCAGTACATGGTGCCTGTGTCTCGTATCTCAGTAGGGTTTATTGGTGGAGGCTCAACGCGGTGCTAGGACGGCCATCTGGCCCCCGGAGCGGAGCGAACTCCCAGCCAGCTCCCTCGGAGCGTGGGCAGGACAAACGTGTGTGCGTTTGCACCAGCCCGTGTGAACTAACCTGGGTGAACTCAAAATGGTTTGTTCGGGGGGAAAAACGCGAGCAAGTTTTGCACTAAGGGAATTAAAGCAGTAGTGACCCTTTGTTCAGTGAGGGAGCGGAAAAGCGGAGCGCAGGGCGAAGCAGGGGCTCCCACACCTTCCTTTGGGCACCTCCACAACAAGGTGAGAATGTGGAGATTTGTACCCATCGGTGAGTTACATCCATGCGGTATTTTTAATTTTAAAAGTGTTTAAGGCTAGCTTGGATAGGGATTGGAGAAACCTGGTCTAGTGGAAGGTGCCCCTGCCCACGGCAAAGGGGTTGGAATGACATGGTCACCTCCAACCCAATCTGTGATTATGTGTTTCCAGGAGACCTGAACCCTGTCCTTATGGCATACTGGATATTACATATATCACCTTATATATTCCTGCCTTTACATCAGCTCATAAAAGCACAAGGGATCTCTAGGAGCACATTCCACTGTGCCCCACACAAAACTGCAGTTAAAACACAAAGAGCAAAGACAACAATGGGGTGAAACCAAGACAACCTCTGGGTAGAGAATTATTCAGTAATTCCAAAGAGATGAGGCACGTCCCATCTTCAAATGCAGTGAATTTGAGCAGCAACATCAAAATACACACTCTTAGTAGCTAATGCTATGAATCAGATTTATGTTTATTCACCTATTTATAGAAGCAAACACCATAAAATATGCCCAAAAAATCCCAAACACTATCAGATAAACTTTTTCTTTTAATTTGTAGGTAATTTGTTATCTTCTTTTAACTTATGTACTATTCATACATATAATGTATTTATTCCTTAACTGAGCATTATGAGGGTCAAATTCTAGGACAGCCTCTAATGCAAGACAAATTATTGCAATTCCTACAAAGATTATATAAACATTTCCAGTATTTTACAGAAAGATGTAAACAGGCAGGATTGTTTCCAGCACAAATGGGTATCTATGTATTCAGATTTAAAGAAATTTGCCCTGCCCTGCTTTGAGTTACATCCTCAAACACCTACTCCAGGGCATGCAGGAATGTTTCTGAAAGCAAAATATCTAGAAAACAGTTAAATCCTCAAGCTTGCAAATGGTCACACATCCCCATAGTGTTATGTTTTCAGTAGGATTGAAATACTCACTGGAAAAAAAAATTAAAGGGTTGCTTTTTTAAGTTATTTAGGGGACACAGCCCACCAGAATTCACTCTATAATAATGCATTTTCTGCTTATAGAATAGAACAAAAGTATCAGATCTGAAACAGTCTAAAATCTAGTAGATTTTAATAGAATATTTAAAAAAAAAATCAAGAAACAACCACATCTATATTATATACTGCTGAAATGCACTCTCCTTTGCTGAACACCACCCCAGGTTGGGTTTTTTTCCAAGAGCTCTATTAATTGAAAACAATAATTTGTTTTCTCTTTTGTAAAATGTAAAAAGCACAGAATTTGTCTTTAAAATATAGTTGTCAGATATCAAGGGGTATATATATGCTAACATTTACCCTAGGGGTATTTCAGGGCTAGAATCTGTTACAAATAAAATCTTTATTCATATGAACAGCTACCTGGGGGGCAATACTGAATGTTATACATAATATTTATATATATATATATTTAAAATAATATAGCAGTGCTATTAAAACACACTGGAAGCTACACTGAATTTAGTCACTCTGTTTTACAGTTTTATGCTACTAAGTTTTTGGAGACTGAATTATTTTGTAGAGGATAGCTCCTAAAAGATAAACTCCTTTCATCTAATGTATCATACCAATGTTTTACTATCTGTAATTTAATAGACTGCTCACTGTAATAAAGAAAATAATTAGAGGAAAAAAAAAAAGCATTTTTGTTTTTCATTAAATTGTGCAACAGTATTTTCAAATTTGAGAACTTTCCTTGAATTAAGAATTTTTAAAAGGCTAAAAAAATTTCTTCTTTTACATGCTTTCTGGAATTACAGAATAGTCACTGTGTGTTATGGAAAACAACTTTAGGCTAAAGATCAGACACCCACATTTATCAAGAGGCTGAAGCTGTCTGAAGAAGTTGGGAGACAAAGCAGTGAGCACAGCAGCTCTGCTGGACCTTCCAAATCCACAGAATGAAGATAATATCCCACCAACTGCTAACAAAACCCTCAGATGGTTGAAAACCTTGTCTAGAGAAAGCAGACAGTAATTCTTCCCTTTTTTCAGTGCTCTTCAAATGCTGTGATTTGGAAACTGCCACCACGAGAACGAAACTCCTCGTACCAACGCAACATCCAAGCACCTTCTTTCAAATTAGGGAAAAATCATCTGTTGACTCTACAGCAATTGAAACTCAGTCTGTGGCTGCTGCACATCAATCTATGTGATCATTGCAAGATCTCTAGGCAAGTAATCCACCTTTAAATTCTCATTCTGGCCTTCTAAGTTGAAGGGATTCTGCATGCTTGGGCTTCCCACTCCTCAGGGCTCCCATGCTCCTCTCAGGAGAAGAAGGAAAACATGAGCTGGTTTAACACATTGCTCAGCAAAGCCAAGGAAACAGAAAAGCAAAACTTTTCCGGAGAAATGCAGCACAGACTTTGCATTGGGGAACTAATACAAATCCAGGCAGGGCTGCAGATCTAACACTGAGTGTCCGATATCTCCCGTAAGAGCTCTGTGTGTTCCCTGTGGAGGGTGAGGACACCTTCTCCCTGTGACAATCCCGGGGAGATCTCCACCTTCTTGGGAACATCACGTTCCTGCACACCAAGAGAGCGGCCGTACAGTTCACAAAAGTAACATTAAATGCCCTGTTTGTTACCAGCTCAGCTTTAGTTTGTGCTCAAGGGAGGACACGTCTGTTCTCTGATAAAACAATTAGCAAGTTCATCACAGAAACTCTCTGTTCACTGTAGAACATCTGAATTTAACATCTACAGCTCTGCAGTGCATCCTTTGTTTCAAAAGCACTTTTTAAGACTATTCCTTAACTTGCTGAGTGTCACATTTAAATTAACGAACCTTCTGCTCCCAAAAATCAGCTTATATGGATAGAACTCTAAATCCCTTAAAACATATCTACACTGCTTGTCTAAAATACATCTAAATCAGACTCAACAGCATCATTATTACTTCTCACACACACCAGGATCTTGAAATAAAGTACAGTTTGAACATAAAAACTTAGTAAGGCAGCTCCGTTATCACAAGTGTTTGCACTTGAAATATCCATGACCTTTCTGTACCACTAAATATACAAATAAAAACAAGGTATTTACAAAATGTCACATTTATGGAAAGCACTTATAAAACAAAGGGGTTTTTTCTTTAAATAATATCAGTATTATAAGTAATGCAAATTTGGTATTTTCCACGACCCCAGAAGAAGGCTGAAATATTTAAATGTGCAATTCTAAACACGCAGTATTGCCAGTTTAGAATGGAATTTTGTCTTTACAAACTGCTACCTGGGAAGCTGATCTTCAGTGGTTATTAGAAAGCTTAGAAATAACAGGATTAAAATTAATTTTAATCAATGTGTTTTCTAATAGGAGAGTAGTCATCCTTACTAGGTTGCATGTGATGCACCCATACTTTCAATTTAATAAAATAATCGAAACATTCAATTACAAAACAAGCATTAAAAATGTGCAAGTAAAGTAGAAGGTACCTCTAATCAGTTTTCCTCTCACCAGCCATATCAGACCTTGATCCTAAAATTTTATGCTGCCTGCGAGGACAAGGTACAAATTCTATTTTAACCATTGCATCTTTGTCAACTTTGACTGTTTGATTCCCTCTGCTCCAACCCGAACAGCACCAGCAAAGAAAACACTTTCCTCTCCTTAAGATGCTCCATTGGTTAGATCAGATTTATTTGCTGTCAGTAAAGGTTGTATTTGCACATAAGTCTATGACAGATTGCAAGTTTATTAACTTCAAGTGAGTTTTCAGGCTGCTGGGTTGAGGTTTTTTTGTTTGGTTGTTGGGTTTTTTGTGGGATTTTGCTTTTTTTGGGGTTTTTTTTGTCAGCACTCCCTCCCCCTTTCCCCAAGATGTGGGTTACTTGACAAATTGGAGTTAAGTTATCTTAGGTCAATGTAACTGTAAGTTAAACTAATGAAGTGTATGTCTATGAGTGATGTCTGATTAGTTTAATGCAGTTAGTGCTGGACAGCTTGGGCTGCTGACCTTGAAGGAACACAGATAACATTGTGATGCGTTGGAGGATGTGGTTGTGATACAAGACAAATTTACATAACAGTTTGTCATGTACACTCCTCCAAAACAAAACTGTTGCAAAAAGAAAGCAAGAGGAAACTAAATGCCTCGCACAAGACAAAACGGGGAAAATTAATTATAACGTTTGGCTTGAGGTGGGAGATTATTTTAAATGGGAGCCAAAAGCAGGCACAGGAAAGGTGTACGTTTACACAATATGTGCTCCAAGACGGCTTAGACATTGTGCTGGGTAACACTGAGCAAATGCAGCCTTCTACAGCACAAATCTACTCTTGGAAAATTATATTCCTTTCTCAGGAAGCACCTACTCTCTCACAGTAAAAAACACCAGACCCAGTTCTGAACTGTGACTCGTTGGCACATCATTCAGGTGTGCTCAGAGTCCTCCTGAAGCTCATTCTGCAGCTGCTTGGGCTAAAAGAACCCTGTGCATGAACAGCCTCCCCCCATGAAGGTGCACAGTCCCCACACAACGTTCTGCATGCTGTGAGCAAAGCTCTATCTCACTGCTCCAGACAATCACCTCGCCACATCTCATCTGATCAGGTAGGCCAAGCAAAACTGCTGGGTTTACAGACAGCTTGGCTCTGGAGGGGCTGATTCTCACTATGTGATAGCTATCTTGTCAACCTAAATCGCCCGTTTTTATCAGCACAGGTTCTAGCTGATGGAAATTTGCTACTTACATAAATGTATAATTGACACCCACAGTTGCTGGCACGTTACTGAACTGGACCATCATTAAGATAAAACTGCTCCCTTAATCCTCCAGGTCAGCCTGAGCAGGACACTGATAAATCAGACTTGCTAATAGATACATGGGAGGGCACGTGAGGAAGCTTGCAGTGCTCACATCTATGCCATCTCTCAGCCTAATCTGTGAAGCACAGTTTAAACCTTTCAGAATGACTGAGCTCACATGATAAATTTTAAATAAGAGATACACATACACATACAGACATCAGGCACCCAGATATTGAGAGACTCTCGGGGACTGGAGATGCAAGAAAAAACAGTCCTGGAAATTCTAAATAAAACATGCAATTTCTCAGTTATACCCAAGAAGAAAAACCTGTACTGCCCACTGCAAGCCCCTAAATGCTCTCACATACACCCTTGCATACACACAAGGAGTGAGTTCAAGAGACCTGGTTTAAGGCAGCTGCATAATTTGAGTTTAGAAATTATTCAATCCCTTGGTTACCTGTATTTAGAACTTGTTGGCACTGTTTGCATGAAATAAAGAGCAGAAGTCCGTGCCTTCCAATGCCACTTCTTGGCTGGGAGTGTGCAGAGGACACAATCTTCTTGTAGCTCTTCCTGGAGAAGATCCATCAGCTGTTTGTGGGAGCCACCATAAAAGGGTTCAATGAGAAGGACACTCATTTTCCAAGTACTTCAGAACTGCCTGAAACCTGAAAATGAAAATAGAAAAGTATTTTACTTTAGAAACATAAGTTTACTATTATTATTATTGTTACCACTTTAAATTATATTGGACGAAGAAGAAATATACTGCAAGGCCTTGTAATATATCCTTGATATTATATTAATAAGTCTACTTCAGAAAAGGCAATTTAGGAATTACGATGACTAGATTATTTTGACCTTTAAAAGATACTGTCTGTAAATTTTAAATGAATGAAAATGTGCAAGACTTAGGAACACACTGTATTTTGAATTTATGGGTTTGTTTTCAATCCGATATTTAAAAACAGCTTTACTTTACACACTAACTCCCTAATACAATCAATTATTCCACAACTTAGAATGTAGGTTATTCATTCATTCTCCTTTTCCTGGTGGCAGAGAAAATTAAAGAGTAATTCAAGCACACTTCAGCTAGAACAGTTGCCAGTAATAGTGATTTGGGTAAGAGACTTAAAGGCAGAGAGCAGCTTGGGGAGATGCAGGTGGGTCATTCCCCAGGACACCCTCCTGCATTGCTGGGAGCTGGGATCACAACCCCAGCAACAACAGGACATGTAAACCACCCTATTTCTTCTGAGTTCTCCAAAGTGGGTGGAAGAGAACACTAGAGGAGGCTCAAGGAAGCTCTGAGACAAAAAGCCACAGAGCTGCTCACAAACAGGATGCAGAATGTGCTGCCCAAAGCGAGGGGACAGATGAAAACCGGGTGACTATTGCTCATCGCCCTCATGAGTCACAGCCCTGGGCTACTCAAAAGCTGCTTTTCACATGCTTCGAGCAAAGCCACCACACACAACAGCTGAAAGCTGAAAGGTGTTCACCATCCACAAACACCTCTCTGATGGTTTCCCTCTCAACACTCCCTAAGAATGATGGACTAAACACAATTACTCCAGACTGGTGTTTGACAATGTACATTGCACCTTACACCCATTTCCTGACCTGCAATTTCTAGTGGTTTCAGACTGTAATCCTTATCTTACCAAAACCTCTGGTGACAAGAATTGAGAATTCAACAGAGAACTATATACTGTCCTGAAAATCTCAATCATCATCTCACCCAGAGTTGAGAAACTTAGTTTGATTCAAGATCAGGTTAAAAATGTTATGTATTCTGTAATCAGAGGGCAGAAAACAAACAAAAAAGCCTTTTTAAGTGCACTGTGGCTATCAAAACATCAGTTAACCAGCAACAAAAATCCAAACACTGAATCAATTTAATTGGGAGACAAAACATAATAAACCTTTAGGTTTATTTTTTGTTGTTGGCCCACCAAGGAGCCAGGCAAAATGGTGATGCAGAGCTTCTGGGTCACCACAGAACCATCACCAAAAGAAAAAACCTTCCATGCTCCAACTTTCTTGTCCTAATCCAGCCTGGATTCAGGTTATCATTTGCTCTATCATTCACTCCTCCATAATACTTGAAATAAATTACTTGTTTTAACAAATGCGTTCTTTCCAAACCAAAAGGAAAGCCATCTGGAAGCAGATACTTCACTCCATTTTGGAGCTTGCTTCTTTTCAGGTAGCAAAGCAGTTTCTGATCTCTTTTCCACTGACCTAATTTCAAAAAAATCACACTTTTGAGATCACTGACGTTTTCTGAATTTACAATGATGTAACCAAAATCATACTCTCTCCTCCAAAGCCCTTTTGGAGCCTGCAGGGTAATAACTGCTATAAAAACACAAGCTGTGGCTTAGAATCTGCACTATTCACCTAAAGAACAATTTGTAATTAATCATGCTATGCTTGTCATCAAATGCCACCGAAAATTTAATTCAAGGGACTAAAAGGAAACATTTTATAAATTCAACCCCTAAAAATGGGGTGTGTGAAAAGTTGGTAAATGCCACTGAGTCAGTCACTCAGGGAGGCTTGCAACTAATTTACAAATCATTAGCAGTATCACTAATAAAGCAATTTGTTCATGAAGCATCTGATCAGATCACACTTCACCAGACTAGTTCTGAAACTGGTTTTATCACCCAGGTTCAGCTGAACCCACACTGTGCTCTTTGGTTTTATTTTGCACCAGTTTTCACTGTACATCCCTCACGGGAACAGAGAATGACTGTACATGCTGACGGGAAGAGATTGCTCAGTCCTCGTGTTTCCTCCTGCTTAAAGACCCTGACATTTACTTCATTATTCTGCATTTACCTACCTTTAGATCTATTAGGGGGACTGCAATGCACAAGCATTACTACACAATAAACTCCCTTTGGCTATTTACATTGGGAAACTGGGTTGAATCGTGGATGTGTCGTGGAGTGGGTGTTAAGATAGCTCTTGATATGTAATTCTTCACAATAACACTCATAGACCCCGTGGCAGCAGCCCATGAGGGTGACAATCAGCAATGACACATTTTTTTTTCAGAGGCGACCTAAAGCTCAAAGGTTTTCTTACAAAACTCACTCGCTCCAAAAAAATGTAGGTACTGCTTATGGAAATCCTCACTAGCACTTGTAGGATTCTGTTGTTGTGTGATCTCTGTACATTACCAGCAATATACACCAAATTCAATTCAGAAAAAATGTTATAATGTTATTTAAGAAGCAGTACGTGGTTTATTTTATTCCTTTTTGTCGTTTGTTTTTTCAAAATAAGATGCTACCTACATAAGATACTACTAAAGGATAATGGCAGTACAATATATGTCACATTCACTTCAGGGCTTGAGTTAGATGAAGCAACTTAAAAGTCAATAAATCTTCTGTTTTTAAAAGATACACTGATAATGCTAAGGAAATTATATTACATATAACTAATAATTTCTTGTACTTAGAAAGACACAGAGGAGGTAGGACATGGTCGTTTGGCTCATATTTCACCCACATGACTTCCAGTTTTGTTCACATACAAAAATAACAGCTATTATTTTTGCTTTATTTCCCTTGACCCAGCCAAGTTAAGGTAAATATGTACCATAAACTCCTCAGAGGTCTCCAAAAGACACAGCTGATAAATGGCCTGAGAACATTCACCATATCTGATGGAATGCAATCCTCAATTAAATATAAATCACTCCAGGTATTCTTTTCCCCATTTCAAAGAAAACAACAAATATTAGAAAAACAGAACTGCTTCCCCTTTCTCATTACAGTATTTCCTCTCTGGAGCCAGCAATCCTGGGTGTTCCTCAAACAGCTCAACCCCATCCACATGGTTGCAGGATCCTTTCCTTTGAAAGTTTCCTACTCTGTCTTTACCATACAGAGCAGCACATTCCTCAGGATACACATTACACATCTGAAAAAAAAAAACCTTCAAAGTGGTAACAGTGTCCAAATGACATGACTAATACAGAGGTATATTGAAGTACTGAGAAGTGTAGGTGGGTAATTAGGTGCTGTCTCAAAGCCAGAAGCTCATGGTGACATTCAGCCAGGACTTTTGTCACTTGCTGCAGCTCTACCCCACACTGAAACATGGCAAGTCATGGAGTCCCTGAAAGAGCCACTGCTGTTTGAACCAGTAATTTCCTTTTAAAAGGAAGTCTGAGTACTGCACAGAGTAATAAATAAAAATTATCTTTAAAGGCATGGAAGGATTAACTGTTCAACCAGACACAAAACCATGGCTTCTTTTTAAACTCCAGGTGAATGCCAACTTAGGTATTTTTGTTAACCAACCTAGGCAGAGAAAACCCATCATTTTCCACAATTTATTAAAGAACACACATTCACTCTTATATGCAGAAGTGTGGTTTCACAAACATCAGCACAGCTCACATCAGGAAGCCATAATTAGCTCTGTTCATTGACGTACTCAGACAACATAAATTACAGACCACGTCTAAATATCTGTCCAACAAAACAGCTGAGCAACCATCCAAGCCCAAAGGAATAATTGTTAATATATTCCACAGGTAGAGCTCTGCTATTAGTTACAGGAAATAAGGTATATGGTTTCAGTAATGATTGTTTTAACCGTCACAGTCCCACACATATGAGAAATTTATTCCACCGCCGTATCCGAGCACACGTGGTTCAGAGTGTCGTAACTCAACCCACTGCAAAACCCACCAGGTACAACCTGTGGACATCAACACACTTAAACCTTTGATGGTTTCACATAAACTCACTGTGACGGCTGAGACAGGCAAAAAATTTCCATGTTTCACATTGCAATAAAATGTGATTTTCCAAAGGACTTTTGAGAGTCTTTACCTTTCCTCCTCTGTCCCTTCTCATCCCCACCTGAATTGGGGATGTGCTGTAAATACACACCCAGAGATTGAAAGAGCCTGCACTGCCCTCCCACTCACGATAGTGACTCACCGAAACCCCAAAGCTGTACCTTAAACACAATCACATCTTAAGGTTTAACCAAAATTTAACTTGTATTTAGATCACCCAAAAGTACCAGTTTTGAGGTTTGTCATTACTAAACTGCATAAGCGAGAATGACAATTTATCTTTTATATAAACCAACTGGAAAAAGCAAGAAAACCTCCACTTCTTTTGAGAATGTGGTAGACCAAAATTGTTCACCTGCATTTGGATGGCTGAGCAGCAGTAACATTAATTTACTGTTGACACCCATAAACCACAGTCTGGACTATGTACACAACCTGAGAGCTACAAACACCTACAGAATACCAAAATTTACCATTACCTGGAGGAAGCAAGGAATGAAACCTCCATGGATTTCCTGGCCTGCTTTGGTTTCACTAAAATACCACATCTCATTTTTACTGTACTTATGAGCTACACATACAAGGGCATGGAGTGACAGAACAAGGAGAATGGCTTTAAACTGAAAGAAGGTAGGTTTACATTAGAAACTGGGAGGAAATCCTTCCCTGTCATGGTGGAGAGGCCCTGGCACAGGGTGTCCAGAGAAGCTGTGGCTGCCCCTGGATCCCTGGAAGTGTCCAAGGCCAGGCTGGACAGGGCTTGGAGCACCCTGGGATAGTGGAAGGCATCCCTGACCATGTCAGGGGGTGGCACTGGATGAGGTTTAAGGTCCCAAACTATTCTGTGATTCTATCAAACAACATAATTTTTCAAAGAATTGGTTTGATCTTAATTGAATTGTGAGGACTTCCACGTTCAGTTCTTATGTCTGTGTTTTCAACCCTGAGATGGAGCAGCAGGAATTGGAAATCAAGATTTTTAAGATGTCCCATGGCTATCAATCCAGAGACACACCGACATAAGAAACAGTTAAGGCTCCTTTTGGAGTTTATGCATTTAGAAAGTAACATGCTGTAAAAGCTGCACACTACCCTGTGAATGCTAAGTTAACAATATTGCTATAAATCCTTAGGAAAAAGATGTTAATGCATATGCGGTGTACGCATTTTAAAACTCAGAATTTAAACTGTTTTACTATTTTATCTAGGCAAAGGCACTAATGACCTTCATAATTTTATGTTGTAAATTAAATTTGGGGTTTTTTTCCAGCTACAGAAAAGCAAAAAAAATTTAATCCCCAGAATTTTCTTTTTACCTTCTTCCCTAACACAGTCTGAGACGATCATAAATACTCTGCATCTATACTTCTAGCCATCCTCAATCAACATCTTTGAAGATCTTAATCTATACTGAATAAATTATTGCAATTTATACTTTTTTTCCAGTGGAGAAAGACATCTGTGCATCACATTTATGGTTAAATCAAAACCACAACAGTCAAAGTTACCTCTGTGGGGAAGCCTCCATGCCCCCATGGAGCACAGCACTCCAAAGATATATTTCAGGGAAATTTCCCTGACTGATGTGCTGATGCCTCAGTACACTTGGAATGGCAATTACAATATGCAACTTGCTTTCTTTGTGTCTAATTGACCTCCTAAATTGCATGCATGGGACTAAATACTACTCAGGACAGGGCATGAGGGATACTCAGTACTCTGTAAACTACCCTCACAAATTCAGTTTTACAAGGGCAAATTAAACATTGTTCATATTTAATTAGGATAAAATTTTCCTCCAAAGAAAAGCAAGATAAAAGGGAAAAAGACACAGAAAAGGTGTGATGGAGAACCAGGGCCATCCTCTGCCAAGAAAACAACCACAGCCACCATCACCCACAAACCAAATTAACTCTTCCACAGGCTTTGTTCCTCTGTCTCCTCCTTTTAATGGTCCAAATAGATTTACAGAAGTTAACATGAGTATGCTGCAGAGCAGAAGATATTAAATAATTATCTTCACAAAAAGTTTTACATTATTTTGAGGAGCTCTTCCACCACTAACAGGATTTTTTTAAACAAGGTAAAATAAAAAAAAAAATACAGCTCTAATATGAGAGTATGCCAGGTTTGCAATTGGATCTGAGAGAAAATTAGTTATCCTGATTTAACAGTTAATTATAAGCTCCCATTTGCCATGTAATTCAGAAGCCTAGAAAAATGAAAACTGATTTTAACAGACTGCTGAAGTTGTTAAATGATATGTTGGCTTTACCCAACTTATTTGCAGTGTGTTTACAGCACATGAAGGATCAACACAGTTTACAGGACTCAACATTTCCAGTGCTGCACCTATGACTATAAATTTGATAGCACTGATGATGCTGAAGGCTTACATTAGGTTTAAATAGATGAAGGATCCTTGATTTAGAGTATCTCCGAGAGGAGAGGGAACTAATAGGTGTGGTAATGGGAGATGTAGCACTATTTTTAAACTTGACAGGAGACATATTAGTTGCTAGTTCCCTATTATAGAAAAAGTCCCAGTCTGGTAATAATGGGCTGGCATTTTGAAATTCCTCCGATTTATTAGGAATATGATGAGAAATGTGCTCCACACGCTCTGAGCTTCAGACCAGTTTCTGTACAGAAGGTAAGAATTACAATGTGCATTCATGGCCAGTTTAAAGAGCATATGTATTCATTTTTAAAAAGTCACAAATATTTTAACTAATTTTATTTGAAAGTCACAGTCTACAGTGCATATTAGCCAATTGATTAAAAGACAAAGCATTTGCTAGAAGCCATCATTAGTCACTCTGTGAAGTAATAAAAATCAACCCACATCAAAAAGTTGATTTGTTTTCCTCAGCAAATTTGAAGTAGCAAAATAATAAATGAAGACCCAATCACTCTTGTGTCAACAGAACTTAGGATTGAGAAATTAAACTGCTCTTATAAAAAGCTGGAATTGCAAGAGTTAATTTCAACATTAGGCTTGGTAGCCTGAGATGTTTGGCAGCAACACTTGAGTGGGCACAAGCCAGATTTCTTTTGCAGTCAGAAGGTATCCCTTGAATATGTGATGAAAGGATCTGCTTCTTCAGTCACACCTTGAGTCCATGAAAAGGATGCAATGAGATCCACTGTCAAATGGAGTTCAGCTGTGAAATCAGGGAGGGGACCCAAACACAGGAGCAATTCTGAGGACAGGTGGTAAGAAAGCCAACTCTGTCCTGAGCTGCATCCAAAGCCATAGGGGCAGCAGGTCGAGAGAGGGGATGCTGCCCCTCTGCTCCCGTGAGATCCCAACTGCAGAGCTGCATCCAGCTCTGGGCTTTCCAGTGCAAGAGAGATGTGGGCTTGGTAAAGCCAGGCTGGGAGAGCTGGGGGTGTTCACCTGGAGGAGAGAAGGCTGCCAGAGCCTAAAGGGGCTCCAGGAGAGCTGGAGAGGGGCTGGGGACAAGGGATGGAGGGACAGGACACAGGGATTGTGCTCAACCCTCACTGACAGGGTTAGATAAGATAACAAAATTCTTCACTGTGAGGGTGGTAAGGGCACAGGTTGCCCAGAGAAGCTGTGGCTGCCCTGGATCCCTGGAAGTGTCCAAGGTTGGGTTGGACAAGGCTTAGAGTAACCTGGGATAGTGGAATATGTCCTGACCACAGCAGGAGGTAGGAACAAGATGAGCTTTAAGGTCTCTTCCAACCCAAACCATTCTGCGATGCAAAGTTCACAAGATATTTCAGTAAAATTACTTCAAAATTTATTTCAATCGTGATGGAAAATGGACTTCAAAAGAGGAGCCAAATGTACCTGCCATGTTTTCCCACCTTAAGACCTGCAACTAAAGGAACATAAAAAGAGCAATCATGAGGATATTGCCAACCTATGAAATCCTTAATTTCAAGGGAAGAGAATAAATGATCAAGTTATTGTTAGTTTATGAGACACAACATTTAAGTACTGGATCCCTACAGCAGTGTGGGCATGATCCTCTAAGTAACTTCAAGGCTGAAATGTTACTTGTACAAAAAAGCCCTCAGCTTTGAATATTAAGTACTAAAATTCAACAGATGAAATTTTCTGTTCTTTCACTTGCCCAACTCTTTTCAGTTCAGGAGAGAGTTGAACCAGGGCTTCATGTTCTGAAGCCATAAGAACAGAAATACCTCTCATTAACTTCTGTGCAGCCAGCACCACAGTAGGGCTTTTAGAAACCCCTCAAAAGCCCTCAGAGTCAATAGCAAACATCACACAATACTGAATGAGGGCTTCATACAGCACTAAACATTTTTCCATGTTAACAATATTTATATCTTATTTCCAACTTGACGTGCAGATGACATGTTACCCACACCAATTTATAAATCCAGCACAATAGGAGTTGCCAATTTGATTTAGTGGTGCAGCACCCTGTTTCCTGTAAATAATTTCCCTAGCAGGCTTTGACTAAGCCCTCTGAAAGGGCTCTAGAAATATTAAAGGCTCCAGTTTCTGGCCAAAATGCTTTCTGACAGCTCACTGCAAGTGTTCCCCAGCATCTCTGCTGACCCAAGAATAGCAAATTTAATGACTTAAGTCACTTGGTTTCTATCCTCTTGTGTGCAGAGCTTGCAAATTACTTCAAGGATTGGCTTAAAGCAATGAAGAAAAGCGTATTCATACATTTTATTTTACTTCACAAGTATCAGAAAGTTAAGGGGTCTGCCTCCTCCACTGGGAAGTATCTATGGATACACACATTGCAGAAAGCTGAAAAACACTGACACGAGTTAAATAAACATGTCTGGTATCATCTGCCAATTGAAATGGTGAGCATTGCAGGAAATATTTGTTTTCCATGAATAAAAGCGATACACAAGCATCTCAAAACAATCTGTTTTGGAAGGTTATTTTGGTTGTTTTGTAAACAAGTTTAGGTTCTGAGCTGATGTTTTCAAAACAGATACTGCAAAGCGAATAAATATTCATGTCTGGGGGAGACCCTAACAGACATGAAACAAGTGCGTGGCCCTTTTTAACAGTGTCACAGATAAAGCAAGGCAAGGACACTCAGAGAGGACATCAAGATGTAAATTTTTTCCTTGAAGTTTCTCAGATGGCTGAAAAGTGCCATTAAAATCATCATGCTCAAAAAAGCCTGGGCCTTAAAAACTTGGCTTTTATTGCACATAAGAAAATCCGGCTACAACCCACAAACAGCACTGTAGTCTTTAACAAAAAGAATTAAAAACAGGAATTTTTTTTTTTAATTTGACTCCATTATAAATCATGAATGTATCAGTACAACTCACTTGGGTTTTCAGCTTTAGGGTCACTGTCTGAAAATCATTTACTGTGCTTGAGCAACTGGCCACACTCACAAAACTTTTCTTCAAAACCTGAAAATCCTTATCAAAATAGAACATACTGCTCAACAAAACCAAAATTATGCTGTCACTTACCAGCTCCTTCCACTTGTACCAGCACAGAACCTGGAGCACTCCCCCCACACACTGGTACAACACTAAGAATCACCGAATAGTTTGGGTTTGAAGAGACCTTAAAGGTTATCTTGTTCCAACCCTGCAGGCAAGGACACCTTACACTAGATCAGACAGCTCCACACCGCACCCAGCCTGGCCTTGGACACTTCCAGGATTGGGAGGTCAGGAACATTAATATGGTTTACAATGGCCATGACTACAGGGGAGCAGAGAACAAAACATATCCACTGCAGGGCTCAGAGCTCAAGGAACTATTTTAAGGTCATTACTGGAAGATCCAAACTATTTAAAGTTTAACTGGATATTAGTAGGTGCTCTTGCTGACACTGCTGATAAAAATCCCAGAAATACCATTACAAGGCAACGCAAGAAACCGCTCACACCTCACACACGCAAGGCCTGTGCTTAATATTCCCACTTCTTCATTTCAAAGCCACAAATATCACAGCCTTTGCCAGCAAGTTAAAGATCTGTTCTGACTCCTACTAAAGGCATCAGGGCTGTGCAGTTACTCTGGCCATTGGGAAATTTTTGGCAATACCCCCAGTTAAGCATTCACAGCAGCCATAAGCAGCTCTTGGAGGCCTGGAAAACAACATCGTATGGACAGTTTGGGAAAACCTCTGTAATCAGGGCAGTGTTACCTCAAAACAGTGTTCCACGGGCAGTCAGGCTCACAGCAATGCTACAGCTGAAACTTCTGGTTATTTCCATGTACCTGGACCAGTTTGAGTGGATCAAAAGGAGTTCATGAGGATGCTCCAAGGGCTGGAGCCCCACAGCTCTGGAGCCAGGCTGGGAGAGCTGGTGGTGCTCACCTGGAGAAGAGAAGGCCCTGGGGAGAGCTCAGAGCCCCTTCTGGTGCCTCAAAGGCCTTCAGGAGAGATGGAAACGTTCTTGGGACGTGGGCTTGGAGGGATAGGACAGATGGAATGGCTTCAAACTGAAGAGTAAGGTTAGACTAGAGATTTGGAGTGCTTTTGTTACAGAGATGACATTAAACCTGTATTTAAATCACCTATTTATGCTGTGGTTTTCAAAAATCACTTTCATTCAATGGATCTGAAGCCAAGAGAGGTGTTACACAGGCCTTAGATCAGCATCATTCACTCTGAACTTTCTGAATATTTTCAGATCCTATTTTCCCATCAGTGTTTAAGCAGAGACTAATTCCACAAAGCTTTGTCAGCGATAGATACTTGAAGGTGCTTATGAAACTGATTTAGCCCCACATTTAAGGCAGAAATAAATCTGGAAGACACTCTCCCCCCTTTGACCACCAAAGATAAAATATAATTATGAGGGAGGGGAAAGGAGAGGAAGGAAAATAATAAGTTCCCTTCAGAAAATATACAAGTGGAAAAAAAACTCAGATGGGGTACCCAAAATAAGCAATACCATGCAAATGCTCTGAGAAAAGGGAATTATTTCCACCTATCTGCATTGATCACACACACACTTGCTTCCACTGACAAGAACGTAATCCAAACTCTGCCTGTTCATCTCAAAGTGGTTATGAAGCCATGTGTGAGGTGCATTCAACATCCTCTAAGATGAACAGAATCTGTTTTGCATGCCAATATCCTTGGAGAGAGCAATATTCATGCAAGATGATTCAAGCTACTCTTCAGAGCTGCAGCACTCTGCCTCCCCATTGAAGCTCTGAATGAGCATGGGCAAGAGAGATCCATAAACCATTTTTCCTAGAGTCTATAGACAGTTGGTTTCTTAACACTCACGGAAACATCTTCTTGGGCATTAACAGAATGACTTAGAAAGAAAAAAAGTCTGCTTTTTCTCTTTAGAGCTGAGCTTCTTTTCAAGCTGTGTAACACCACTTGATATTTAGTTTAGCTACTCAACCAAGCATCAGCCTTCAATGTATCCAAGGTGCAGAATGGTTGACTAACACAGACCATTTCACTTGTTCGGGCTTATTTACAAATACCACTTACATACTGCTGGCATTTATAATGACACCTGGGATGTTGCTGACACACCACTACGTTTGTAAAGTTGGTGTCTACAGGCACAGTGGATTCTAAGAAACGTGCTGGGGAATACACACAGCGTTTCCTTTGACTGTTACCAGAATGGTTACTTTGACTATATCCTATCTGAATAGGGAAAAAAGCTTCAGAAACAAGCTTTAGCAAGGTTAATCCCCCACTGATTTTCTTATCACTCAACACTATTTCACTCAATTACTTTTTTCAATGATTTTCACAAAAAAACTGCCTCCTGACCATATTACAGGGTTGCTTAAATTATACTGCAGAGACCCATTCATGCATACACAGAACTTCATGTGTTTCTTACTGCTGTTGCCTACTGACTTGTTATTCCAAAGCCCACAGCCTCTAAATACCACACTTCAGTCCTAGAAACCTTGACGCAGTGTTTGATGACAGAGAAATACTTGGTTTGGTTTTGTATATATATAGCCAGACTAGAAGGCATTTACCTTACAGCGGAAGCAAAAATGGAATATAGATGATTAATTCAACTTCGCAAAGCCAAAGGAGTCCTAATCTGTATGAACATGTCCCAAGCCTTGAAGTGTCCACAGCCAGCTTGGATGGGGCTTGGAGCAACCTGGGATAGTGAAAGGTGTCCCTGCCCATGGCAGGGGGTTGCAACTACATCACTTTTAAGGTCCCTCGCAACCTAAACCATATTATGATTCTAAAACAAAATAAAACACTGTGTATAAGCTCAAATTACTAGCAATTTGTAAGAAAAAGCTTGGATTCTTACACAGAACTAATAATATAACTTCTAACCAAACATTGTCAATTGTTCTGTCTAAATATGCTTGAAACAACAAACTGTAATTATTCTATCTCCTCCCTCCAACCCCAAAATCATACTACACCTTCTGCCTGGGGTTTTCCCATTATTAACAACAAGAGGTTTAATTTATCTGCTTTTATCCAAAAATGCTGAAGAGCTTAACAAACATTAATTAAACCTCGCAACACTCGTGTGAGGTAGGCAGGTATTGTTATCTCTACTTTACAGATGAGAAAACCTGAATTAAAAATTGTGATTTGCACTGTTTCCCAACAGTAGTTTTACAGTAAAACCAAGTGCAGAAGAAAGGAGCAGTGACTCGTATGCCCCTATTCCCAACCACCACAATATACATTCTCTTTCAAACCAGCAGGACTTTGAGAAAAGTCCTTGACACTTTGCCACACGTGAGAAAAATATTCTGAAAAACAGCATTAATTTATCATTAGCATCATCCCTTCTAAGAAAATACAGACAAATACATCTTTCACCCAGATTGTACTTCCATTATTTCATTATGAAAATGAGACCAAATTGTATCCTCTTCATCTGGATAGCTGATGAATTCCATCTTCAAAAGGAAAATCCACACTTCTTGAAGCCATATGAATTGTTTCTCAAAAAAACTGAATCCCTGATTTCCTCTTTTCACTTATGTTTCTTAACAATTCCTAAGTTCTTCCCTACTCTCTTAGCTTCTTTTCATTACTTCATGTTGCACTTTCCTTTCCTTAATCCTACATCACCTTTTTCTTCTTCTTTAATTTTTTTAATGATAAAACAGGAGATTTACATACAAACAGCACATCAACTACTACCTAGATGGGTCACATACCAATTCTTCCTGTCTCAAACTAGTCTCACTTCCAACCTGTGTATGAACAAATCCTCCATCTGACAGTCCACAAAATCAAACACTCTTCTCTTTGCCCATTCTGCCATATTCCTCATTAGAAAACCTCCAATTTGAATACAGTCATTTCTTCAGTGTTTCAGAAGCAAAAGCTCCACAGTTCTCTTCCTTTATTATCCTTGTCTAATTGCCAGTTTCACTTCCCTTTCTATTTCCACAAATTTAACAATTCTGTCCTCTATAAAAGTGGCCATCTCTGATGTTTTGTAAACTAAGGTAGCACAACAAATGTTTCTGAATGGACACAGAGACAACTGAAGTGATAGAAACTATATTAAAATACAAGTTGATAAAAGCTTTTTTGGCAAAACAACTGTAAAATGTTTTTGAAGTCATATGATTTTTCTGTGACTTGATTTACCTTATTTTAGAATCAGCATGAAAAGTTAAATTAGACCTTTTTTTTTAAACCACACAAGCTAGCACATCTTGTTTGTACTGCTTGCTCTAATGAAGTGAGCCTACACTTGCCAGTGCACAGTAAAAATAGGTAGCTCTGTTATTCATATACACTGCAAGCAGCATCTTGCAGGCTCTGAGAACTCGTTCTCATCATATGGAGGCTGCAATAAATGTTCAGCCACTGTTTTCTCCTTCAGCTCTCAAAATTACAGCTGGATTCTTTAAGCATTACATGTGATTTCTTGCACTTTAAAGCTTCTGAACTACTTGATTTGCAAGATGCAGAAGCTCTGCCCACAGACGCTTTCTTGCTCCCACTTATTTCATCTACAGCCAGAAAAGTACCAAATGCTACTTGTTCATGGGATTTGCTGGTCAATGGACACAGCACCCCCACAGACACACTGCAGCTGAGCAGGATCTGTATCTGCCTCTGCAGCACACAAACCCCATCAACTCCCTTTCCATCACCCCTTAAAGGTGACCCTTCAGAAGAACTTGCCATACAAAGTATTTTATCCTGGCAGCCTGAGAGAGCTGGGCACGTTAAAGCTTGGGAGGAAAAGGCTCAGGAGAGAGCTCAGAGCCCCTTTCCAGTGCTTAAAGGGGCTCCAAGAGAGCTGGAGAGGGACTTGGGGCAAGGGATGGAGGGACAATGGCTTCTCCTGGACAGAAGGCAGGGTTAGATGGGATACTGGGAAGGAATTTTGCCTTGTGAGGGTGAGGAGACCCCAGCACAGGGTGCCCAGAGCAGCTGTGGCTGCCCCTGGATCCCTGGAAGTGTCCAAGGCCAAGCTGGACAAGGCTTAGAGTACCCAGGTATTCCTGGGTTGGAAGGATGTCCCTTCCAAACCAAACCATTCTATGACTCTCTAGGACTAGGAGTATGAAAAATCAGTTTAAGGAAAATTAAGATTTTCCAACAGCTTTCCGCTGTTTAGTTGCCAGCACATTATTTAAATTCAAAATTTTTACATTATTTCAGAACAAACACAGAAATAAATATGCTATTTGTTACTATTTGTTTCCATTTTGAGATGACTTGCTAAAATTTTCTCAATTTCTGCATGTACAAAAGTCAGGCATTATTTAACCTCTGTAGGCACAAAAAGTTGCATTTTTTCTTTTTAATATCCACTAAGGTAACCAATTCCTCTGCATTCAGCCACTGAGAGAACAATCTGAAATCCTGCAAAAACTTCAGATATGCAGCAGAGATCAGTAAGTCTCATCATGAGAGGCTTCTCAGCACATTAATCTCACTCTCCACTACTGTCACTTACTTCTTGCTTGATTCCCAATGTTTTGGCTTTTCTTTTTTATTTTTTTTTTTAATTTTGGTGGATTCTTATCTGCAAAGTCACACAAACTGCCACAGAGCAAACACTCTCCAATGCTTAAAACCAGGTTAGAACCCACAGAAAATTAGTTTCAGTGAGACTACTACTCTTTTGTGTTCTCCTCTTTAGATATATCAACCCCATCTGCATTATAAAAAGTCACTTTTCCCAAACAGTTTATGGTGAAAGAATAGAAGATAAAATTGCTTCTGAAACTCCCTAACAATGAATTTTTTAACTCTTTATTGCATCAAAAAGCCATTTCCCTCCATAATAAATGCTTGGTGAGGAATATAATAAATTACCCCTCCCTGTGGTGTATGAAAATCCGGAGTGAAGCTTGGTTCTGCTCTTCTGAAGCCCCTCACTGAGCACCACCAGACCAGAGCTCGAGCACGAGGTTCTTGGGCATCAGAGCAACACCGGGAACATCAGACGCCGAAGCGTGTGTAGGTGTATTAGCAGTCCTACCATCCATCTGTCAGAAATCTTCGATGTTCCTGCACATCACCCACTGGCAGAGCTGTCTGCCAAGCAAAAATATTATGAAATGTTCATTATATCCTCAAATCTCCCCCCCCTTCCCGAGGAGGAAATGGAAAAACCTGTCTCTCCACACACACAGGCTTCGCATTCGTTACCACGAAACGGTGAAAGACTTTCAAATTCACCCAGAAAGAAAATCTACCAAGAGACCAGGACTGTGAATTTAGATTTATTTGAGCAAACTTTACTTACCAGAGGATATGCTGACTTTTAGTTCACATATAGCTCATTTTTAAGGTACGTTAAAGACAGAGTTTACAATTAACTGAACAGACAGCGTACAAAAGGCTTTTAGAACTACACCATATGGTCGAGGGAAAGGAACAATCTGGACTATCCACATTTCAATCTGCAGGCTTGTCCACCTCTATAACACGTTGTATTGCTGTAATAAAATATTAAGATAGAATTTTAAAAGTGAAAATATCTATCTTTTGCACTACCAGGGAGCAAGGCATCTTACAGTCTAGCGCATTTAATAAATATTTTAACTTTTATGATTTTGGCTTGCTGAATCAGATATAGTCAATAAAATTCCCAATTCATTTTAAACTCTAGTTCCAGAAGGATATGGGTGGGCATTCATCTTATGCTTCAGGGAAATAAAAAATACCAGTTTATACGGGGTATACTGGCAGCAGTTAACGTAACAGATGACACATTCTTGGAAATTAAATAAAAGCAGCAAGAAAATACCCATTGTTGCTCAGTGAAGGACTAATCACATGGTCACAGCTGGAACCAGTGTAAATCATACATTAATACAATTCTGTTGTAGTAGTCACTTTTTTCTGCTTTTCAAATGCCAATAGAAAAAAAGACCTCTTTCAATTCTTTGCAGAATGGAGACACAAGTACTTCATAGTAACTATTAAACTTAATAAATCTTTTCAGGAAAAAAATATCTGCAAGGAAGCCATTGTTGTCACCAAGGAAAAATATAAATACTCCTCTATTCTATATATAATCCCAGAACACCGTTCAAGGACATATTTGCTGCACTCTGTACTGGCTTGAATTCTGATCACACAGAATCCAAATCTTGAGGTAAAAAAAAAAATCACCTGAAGCCTTTGTAAGGCACATTTTAAAATGTAAAGAATATAAATGCAAAAGCCTTTGTAAGACACATTTTAAAATGTAAAGAATATAAATGCAGCCTTGTGAATCAGATCCCTCAATGTGAACTAGAAAGCTGCACTAGATGAAATGCAGACACTCCACAGAGATCATGCAATACTCAAGTATTCCATGATCGCACACTCTTGGATATAGGTGTCACAGGCTCACAGCCAACTCTGGCCTGAGAAGGAGGTTGGGCTAGGTGGCGTCCAAAGAATAATCCCAGTCTGAATTACCCTATGATCCCATGTTCTTTCACATTATAGATTTCTCTCTTGAGCTGTGACAATTATTTTCTCTTTAAAAAATTATATATATATATATATAAACTATTTCAAGTGTTGTGTTTCATTGCCCCCAACAGCAGGAAAAATCTTCACATAACCTGTACAACTTTGTAGGTAACAAGTTATGAAATCACAAAAATCAGATCATCCACTGCAATTATTTTGAAAGCAACCTTCTAGTATATTCAGTGTCCTACTCACAACATCACAAGATAAGAGGCCTGTTTTTCTAATTGTTTCAAAGAAACTACAGAGAACAGGAAATACAGAGTATGCCATTTGATGCTTTAAACTGCCATAATATAAATTAAAGAGGATAGGTTTTCCTCCACTCCAAAAGAAAAAAAAATCAAAACCACCCCACTCCTCATCATCTGGTACAAACACAGCAAGAAGAGAGCATTTAAAATTGTCGAGAATTCCTTTAACTGAAAGGTTTCTTTGAATTTGAAAGCTAAAAATATATTATCTCCCTCCTTCTGTGCCTACTAAGCAGTCTGAGCAAAGACTTAAAGCACTCTGGGGCTTGAGAGGATATTTGGGTTTTACTGCCAAGCCTGCTAAGGACTTCCCAAATCTCCCCAAGCCAGGGACCCCGGGAACACGGCGCCGTAAGCTGGTGGGGACGCGCCGCCGCAAACTCCGACACACGCTCGCATTTCCACATGATCAAAGGCTCAACTGCTCT
The DNA here is from genome assembly GCF_027579445.1 of Ammospiza nelsoni. Lineage (NCBI taxonomy): Eukaryota > Metazoa > Chordata > Aves > Passeriformes > Passerellidae > Ammospiza > Ammospiza nelsoni. The sequence continues at coordinate 36,410,213 of NC_080639.1, forward strand.
GCTCTTCACTTTGCTGCAGTTATTCCTACCTCACAGTGACATCCTCAGCAGAGGGAGATGCTTGACAGGAAACTGGTTAAAAAAAAAAATATATATATATAAACCCCCCCTAGTTTTTGAGTAATTAACTTCAAGTGGGATGAAGTGACAGTTCAAAGCACTGTCGCTGTAAGAGCATTACCAACATGCAGGAGGATATCAGTACCTAAGAAAACCTGAATATGTAAATATGTAGCAATTTTGTCATATTCGGAAATAAAAACACCCCTAAATGTAGTGCTAATTTCTATTTCAACAATTATCTGTGTACTCTTTGTCAGGATGGATAAAACTAGAAGGCGGGACAGCAAATTGAGCATGCAGGTGCTACAGAAAAATCTAAAGCAACAGCAGCAAACATCAGCTCTCACACATGTACAGGCCATGATGCAGACAGGCAGCTTTTCTATAAAATACCATTTTCTGCTCTTCCTCTCTACAAATAATACACATACTGCCTTTCTGGGAACAGAAAAATGCAGTAACAAATACTGACTGGCTAGGACACACAGGTGAAGTTTACTTCATATTGTTCAGTGATGCATTTCCATGTCAATATTTTATTTTTTTTTAATAAAAGCTGGTGAAAAGTGTGACCAACCGATTTATGACTTTTGTCCAGGCCGAGCCCCCCAGCTGCTCCTCGTCAGACTTGTGCTCCTGACTCTTCCCCAGCTCCATTCCTTCCCTCTGGACACACTCCAGCCCCTCAACGTCCTTGTCATGAGTGGCCCAAAACTGAACATAGTGTTTGAAATGTGGCCTCACCAGTGCCAAGTACATTATTTTAATTGCTTCCATGCCTAATTGGCATTATCTGGAAGTTCCCAGCAGCCAGGTGAGGTCATTCAGGCCATTGGGTTGGCAGCTGTACTTCCACCAAGCAACACCAGACACGGGGGCCCTCGGCTCCACACTGTTCCCATGGCCACTGACAATCAGGAAAGGCTAGCAGCATAAAAAAAAAATATATCAAACTCCTGAAATGATACAACTATTAATCATTTTTCCTCATTAAAAACCCAGTACCCAACTCTAGGTAGACTGGTTCTTTCAAATGGAGTGTGACAGAGTAGGAAAAAAAAGCAGTATTTAGTTTAGCTAGGAAACGTGTGACAGATATAAGCTAAAGTTAATGCTAGGAAAGCTAAAATTTATCTTTACTAATCCCTCTCACTGGAAACAATAGGACAGAATTAAAAATGACAAAGTTAACATGAGGAAGTGCATTTGGGGGAAGGTAGGGAAAAGGAGACACAGGAAGCACACAAGGAAGGGCTGCTGTCACCTCACTTAGAGAAGAGCAATTTATTGCCATCAACTCTTTAAATCACTGTAATGACTTTTTCATGCAGACAAGCATCAGAATTTTTAATTTCAGTGATGACTACCTAAGTATGCACACAATAAGCAAGTTCAGGCATTTACATTTCTGGGCTGATTTACATTTTAAGTCAGAAGCAGCAGTCATCTATACCAAAAGGTAACAAGCAAGTTAATTTTTTTTGTTTAGATCATTAAGGCATAAAAGTCCTCACTACAGTTATACAAATGAAGATAAAGTTATTCACAGAAAATAAATAAGTATTTCCCAAACATGCTGTTCCTCTGCAGCAGAAAAGAAACTCCTTCAGAAAGAAGGATGCTGGGTGAGAGAAAGGATAAGAAAACTGCACCAAGAGTCAATGTCACACTGTAGGGAGGAGTAACAGAATAAAAAGGGGGTGGGCATAATCAAATAGCTGGTTTACAGCCTAATTTTATTAAATTTGTATTATTACTTACAATTGTATATTAAAATGTGGCTCATATTAGGCAGCAATTAGCTTTTAAGTCAATGCTTTGCTCTCCTTAGCCAGACAGATCTTCAATACCAACTGTAAATACCAAAGCTGTCTCTCATTCAAATGCTTTCGGGTTTGTTTTTTTTTCTCCTGTTTTACTCCAAATATGCAGACTTGGATGCCTACAACTAGCACATAAACCTGAAATATGGCATTTAAACCCCTTCATTAAAAGCTGAGGTCTCAAATGGGCTGAAGACAGAAGCTGGAGCAAAGGTAACTACTCCTTCGACCAGGACCAGTGAGGATTTACTCCAAGGATCAAGCCCCCAGAGCTTGGGGTGCCTCAAATTCAAGCCCTAATTCTTGCATTTCTAAGGTGCCACATTGCTGCTCTGATTTTCCAAGAGGTTGGTGAGGTTTCTTTGAAAAACCAAAACCAAGGGGCGAGCTCACGTGCTGGGTACAGGGAGGGATGCTCTCAAAACGCTCACAGCGTCACTTTTCATCTTCTAAGACATAAATTCATGTGATCTTTGAACAACTATTTATTTCACACCAAACCAGATATCTCCCTAAAGCCTACCAATACAGCCTGCAGGCATATTTCTTAAATAAAAGTACTGAGTCCTTGTATACTTAAAATTTGCATAGCAAAGGGATGAATCAACTATCACAGAAGTAGTAACACTCTGCAGCAACTCCTTACCTCTTGCAAAAGAAAAAAAAAAAATGCCCTGTTTACAAGGTTTAGGCAGGACTCCACAGGTGCTTTTCTTCATGTTTCACAACTCTGAGGAATCATTTCCTTACAGAATTCTGACAACTGCTGTTCAGTCTCTTCAATGCACCAGTTATGTTCATAGAATTTATATTTTGCATGGGTAAACCTCTTTATTTGTAGATTTTATTTATTTTTGCCTAAAGGTTATAGGGATTGTACATATCATTTCAATTAAATTACATCAGTAAGGTATTTTTTTTTGCTGGAATGTTCCAAATAACTTTATGGACTAATTTTTTGCTGCAAAAAGGTGATTTTTGTTACAGAGATCCTTCCATTTTCAACCAACCAATCTAGCAAATTATCCCAGCAGCACCTACATTAAATGATCAGTAAAATGAATATAAGGTATTAGATAGGGCTGCATTTTACAATTAAATCACTTTACTGCCCTGTGTTTAAGTGTTCAGAAAATAAGTAGCTATATTTGAAAACAGGTAATTAAAAAAAACAAGGTGTGAATTCTGTAGAGTTGTTAGAGTGGAGGAGTAACTTTATTTTACATGAAGAACCAGAAACAAGTAAGTAGTGGAGGAAAATCCAGGATGAGAGATTCTTCTCACACCATCATTTGAGAAATATCTGAGGTTAACTCATTTTACATTAATGGATCATTACTAAAGCTTTAAAAAACCTGCTAGAGGAGATTTACTGAGAAACTGATGGAGGCTACCAACACATTATACTTTATCTCTTGCAATCTAAAAATTCTTATCTACTACAGAACTGAAGGTAAAATGCCACTTGGCTTAAAATTTTCTAAGAAAAGGCTGTTTTCCAGAAAAGCACATGGCTGAAAAGCACAGGGCTGCTGTTAACCAAAGGCTTCTAAAAAATACACCAGGTCTGCTTCTGCCAGCCTCCCTCAAGCAGCACCTACTCACATGAGAGCTCCCAGGACTGGGCTCACATGGAATAATCTGTATTACATATTTTGATATATTATTTAATAGCCATTGTATAACAATACTCTTTGTTACCTAGTTGGTGTTTATAAACAAGTATTATATGCATATGTATGTTTTATATAAGATGATGAACATACATGTCTCAAATATGTCCCAGCTTTACAGTCACACTCCACACGAAGCCACCAGCACTGTCCCACACTGGCACAATGGGATCTCCTAAACAGAGCCATGACAACTAATGGAATTACACCAAAATAGTACCAGCTTTATTTATATTGAGGATAGCCTTACCACAGCTTTTAGAGACCTGCTCTGCAGCTCTGGAATTAGCTGTATCTCCTCAGCCCAGCTACCATAGTTTGTCATTTTGATATTTTGCCTTGCCTGGTGAAAAACTCCTCCCACTCTTATCCTGCAGCGGAGATAGCTCAGATTTAAATTGGCTTAAAGATGGTTCAGGTAATATATACTCACATGATCTTTTTTTTTTTCCTAATGTTTCATTTAAACTTACCAAAACCAACTAGAAGGTCTTTAAGGCTCCTTCCAACCCAAATATTTTGTAATTCTGTGATGGGAAAATAATTGTTATTAATACTAATAATTACGTTATTCTCTTCCATCCCCAAGTGGAAATTTATAGTTCTTTTGCTAAGCAGAAGTCAAACCTGATAACTCAAGGAGTTTCATATTAAGACTTCATGTTAACAACATCTTCCAGTTGAAAAAAAGAAAATACAATTTTACTTCCTTCCCCTCAAATTCAGCTAATCCAAGGTCACCCACCAGCTCACCACATCTCCATCAAACAGGGAATATTTGGCAAAAGGAGACCTAATTTTTTACCATATTTTTTACTAGTTTTGCTGTATTTACAGGAATATGCAATGAAACATTGAGACTTCTGAAATAACAAAATGGTAAAACTTTAAGGAGCCTGTGTACATGTCGTTAAAATACACACAGTAAAAATTCAACAATCATATACATGTATAGACACTATATACTTTTTAATTTATTACAAATTATACATAAAAAATACCCCTATTCTGTATAAATTTGCTATTATAATTTACATTTTATTTTTATTTAAATCAAAGTTCTTACACCTGTGGTTTTAGGGAAGACAGCAGCAGCATCCACTGTACCAGAATGACAGGGAAAAGTCGATTCTAGTCAAATATTTCCTTTTGACTGAAGTGCAAATTGCCTGAGCTGAATGTGTATGAACTAATTAGTAAAGCAGGTATCCCCAAGCTGTGAGCAACTTTCACTCCTCAGGCTACCCAACAGCAGATACTTCACCACTTTTAATGACCATCATCCCACAAGCAACCAAATCCTGTTTGGCCAACAAAATATGAAGATTTTTTCAGAGATGTTCTTAATGTTCATTATTAATACTGAAGTGGAAGTCAGCACTCACAATATTTTGAAGAACTACCCTCACTTTTGTGCTGGAATCACCAGAGGTATGATTATGGCATGCAAATCCCTTTGGATTAAAGGCCCTCATCAAAGCATCTTACAGGTACATTAAAAATTGAAAGGGCATAAACAACTCTGGCAGCTCAGAGCCTGAGCTGGTGATCTTTGCAATTCATAAACATCGACACTTGGGCAGGTTTGCAGGGGAATACAACCAACTAATTATTATCTTTTGCTTAAGGGCACGTACAGTGAGCTCTGCAGGTACTGCCACTGCTTTTAGCCTAATGTATTGCCTCTTCAAGTCTTTCAATATAACAACTCTCTGCTGTTCTCTAAAGCATTTCCAGTGTTACCAAACTGCTTTATATTCAAAGAGAACACACTGAACCTTCTGAAAGATGTTGCTTAGGAGGAAGCAGCAGTTACAAAATGTATGTGACTTGCAAAGTCATTTTATATTATTCACTAAGAGACAGAACTATAGAGTGGTTTGGGTTGGAAGGGACCTTGTATCTCATCCAGACCCACCCTCTGCCATGGGCAGGGACAGCTCCCACTGCCCCAGGTTGCTCCAAGCCCTGTCCAACCTGGCTTTGGACACTTCCAGGCATGGAGCAGCCACAGCTGCTCTGGGCACCCTGTGCCAAGGTCTCCTCACCCTCACAGGGAGGAATTCATTCCCAATATCCTATCTTATCCTGTCCTCTACCACAGTGAATTCATTCCCCCTTGGTCATTCCATGACCATACAAAGCATCTCTCTCCATTTGGTAGGTTCCCTTCAGATACTGTAAATTCACAATTATAGTACCCTGAAGTTTCTCTTCTCCAGGCTGAAGAATCCTAATTCTGTCAGCCTTTCCTTGTAGGGGAGGTGCTCCATCCCTCTAATCATGTTCACACAATCAGAACACAATTACTTAGCAGACAATTTTTTTACAAAAATGTTGATGCTTTATAAAACAAGAAAAAAGTGCAAGTTGACAACTTTTTACATATACGACTTAACTTTTAAAATTATTAAAACAACTTCCTCAATGACCGATTAAAAACAAAATCACCTTAAAATTTATCCACTATGAGTATAGGCACTGATGGCACTAAAACAGCAGGTAATTTGGAATGGAAAAATTTGTAAAGCATAACTATTCAAACCAGAAGATTTTTAAGTTCAATCATCCATGATAAAGAGAAGTTTGGTGACTACCAAAATCCCAATCTTGAAATAACAGAACAAAAATTATCCCATACACAACTGGAGAGAGAACACCACCCACCAGCACCATCAGTGCAGCTCCTGGAGCAGCTCTGAATACTCATCTCCAGGTTCTTTCACTCCAGCTTTGGACCAGCTGACATCACGGTTTTGAGGTGCATTCACTCATAAGCTTCGGAGAGCCTCAGCCATTCCAAAAAGATAGTAAGAATTCTGATTGTAACCATGTGGAAATTATCACTCCAGGTAATAGCTTGGGTTCTTCTATTTCACTTCAACACAGAATATGGCCCACTAAGCCTAACTCAGTATTTTCCACCCAGAACTGTCAACACCACTTTTATTCCTTCATATAAGGGATTGGTAGGATTGGTAAGGAGCAGTTTCACTATTACAAATAATGAGGCAGCAAATTATAGAAAATGAAAACTTCCTGAGCAAAGTAAAAGCCTCTTCAGACACCATTTGTAATGCTGTGTTATTAACTATTTCCTCACTAAATGGCTTTTTGTTTTTAATTTAGATTCACAGATATGCCAGGCTTCTAAATAAAACATCAGTTCAAAGACTGAAGACATTTTACACGTGGTGTTACAGCTAATGAATTTCCAAAGTTGAAAGAAAACATTGCAAAGAAGTTAGTTAAAAACAGTAGTGAGATTCTGTAAATAGATTCAAGTCTTCAAAAGAAAATCAGTCACTGCTTGCAGCTTTAAAGCAGGTCTTTCAAGTTAGGATTAAACTAAACTGTTATTTAGTGAAATGACACTAAATAAAAACAGTACAAAAAGATGCAAGTGTAAAACAATCATCATTCCCAAATACCCTGGGTTTGGTACAAGAATCTCTGCAGGTTCCAACAGCTCTGCTTGCAAGAGTGAGCTGGGGGCTCTGCTCATTTTGGTTGTGTTTCCATGACTTGACAAGATGTGCTTATTGAAAAAATAAATAAAACAATCACTGCTTTGTGATGGGGAGCAGCATCAGGCACATGAGTGGCTCACACCCAAATTACTGGCAGTCACACATATGAAGTTATGCACAAAGCTAAACCAAAACTTCTCAGTATGTGTTGCAATAACACTTGATACATTACCTTTGATGCCAAAATTAAATATTTCCATTTACTCCTGGCTCACAGAATGGTTTGGGTGGAAATGGACTTTAAAGATCATCTTGTTCCAAATCTCTTGCCATAGGCTGGGACACCTTTCACTAGACCAGGCTGCTCCGAGACCCATTCAACCTGACCTTGGTTACTTCAGGTGCAGCCACAGCTTCTCTGGGCACCCTGTGCCAGAGCCTCACTACCCTCACAGGGAGGAATTTTGTTTTTACATCCCATCTAACCCAGCCCTCCACCCATATGAAGCCATTCTCTCTTGTTCTGCCACTCCAGGCCCTTGCCCAAAGTTGCCCTCCAGCTCTCTTGAAGCCCCATTAGACACTGAAGGTGCTTCTAAGGTCTTCCCAAAATCTGAACCGAAACATCCCCTTAATTCACAGACTGACAGTAATTGGTACTGCTTACACAGAGATGCACAGCTGGTTACAGTCACTGCAGAAACTGCCGAGACATTCCCCCATTCCAATAATGTTTAGGTCTTCAGATTTCTTCCAGGGTATCAAATCCCTAATCACAGAAAGGTTTGGGTTGGAAGGGACCATAAAGGTCATCTCATTCCAATCCCCTGCCATGGGACATCTCCCACTATCCCAGGTTGCTCAGTGCTCCATCCAGCCTGGTCTTGGACACACCCAGGAATGGGGTATCCACAGGTTCTCTAAGCAAGAGTTTCAATAGTTTTTTGCAAATCATTTCAGATGGAGACATCATTTGTGTGAAGCAGAACTGAACACAAATCAGTAAGAGCAGGAGGTACCATTAACATTCAGTGGCAGTTAACAAGCCAGGTCTTTCCAAACAGCAAGACAAAGCTGTAAATGTAGGGAGCAGCAGCATACGAGCAAGTTTTAGCTGGTAGAGATTGAAAAAACTCAGAAAAAAGCTTCAGCAACTAAGATAAAGATTTTCAGGAGTGAAACAATGCTGCTGCCATCTGCAAATCCCTGTCAGTGCAGCCTCAGTACCTGGACCAACTCACTCTAGGTGTGTTTGCATATCTTTGAAACAACACACCTTCCCCTCCATGTCTGAAGACCCATCCTTTGATCTGCTGCAACGTGAATATAAAGCAGCAGCAATCCTTACAAAGGAATGATAATAGCTCTCTGCTTTGATACCTATGGCAACATGACTAAAAACAAGCAATTCAAAGAAACAACTAATTCAGTTTAAAGTTATGGAGTTATGAGCTTTTTTTTCCTGTGGTCTTTAACTTATCTGCAAAGCTCTTTCAACCAATTTTGTAAAGAAGTGTAAGTAGCCATTCTGAATTGATTATTACAACTTCAGGATGAGTGACACTTGACTGAAGGAGTAAAAGGATGTCAATCTCCTTTGTTTTCATTTTCAAAGAATGAACAGGAAAATATTTTTTCCCTGTATGCTCTTCTATGCAAAAAAGGTTATAGACTGTGGTTTTGGCCCATGGTCTTGGACTCCATTCTCGTTCCACAATGACTAATACATAGAAATACTTAATCTGGTAAAATTCCTCAGCAATCTGGACAATACAAACTGAACAAAAAGCACTATTTAACTAAAACAAAGTAATTCCTACCCACAGAATGTCTGCAGGTCCAATTCACCTGTAATCTATAATTTCCCAATGCCCAGAAGTTACCAAAATACCATGTGGCTCTTCTTTACTGCAGCAATTCAATACATTCACGGATGCAGGCATTCACTCCTTTTTTTTTTCTTTTTCTTTCTAAAATTTATGTTTGAATCCCAGCAACTCATCTTGTGCCATAAAATGTTTATGCTTTCAACTTATATGGAGAACCCAGCAGCCTTTGGAGATCGAAGGGCCATTCTCACTGTCAAAACTGGAAGTTTCACAGTGATAACTTCATTTTCATTACTGCCTCACAAAGGATATAGAAATACACAACTGTTTCAGCTGCCAATAGCCTCACAGACTAAAAACATGCAACCCCAAACATAAGTTTTTGCTGACCACAGAACACACAATTAGGTTTAGTCAAATGCTTTCAGGACTGTACAGTCACTTATGCATTTTTAAGGCTGTAATTAAATTGCCAAAGAACTACATGAAAAAACGCAGCTTGTCTGATTAAAAACTTTTTTAAAAAAGCCAACCCACCTTTATCTTCTTTCAGTACAGCAGATGAAAGCATATTTTAAGTCATTATTTCCTCTTTAGGCTTCCCCCTCTACATGCAGGGAGGGGTTTTAGTTTCCATTCTAACCTGAGATGAACCAGTCGGCCTAGAAAGCTCATTCAGTGCTGCAAAATAAAATCCAAGTTTATTCCACAACTTGGATGCTACAGGTGAGCCAGGATCAAGACTTCTGCACAGGCTGCCTAAGTGAGAATATTGCTTCCTACAGATCCACATCCCTATTCTGCTACAAGGTAGGCCAATAAAAGTTAAACATCACTAAAGTGAAGGGATGTATATAAATAAAAAACACACATATACACATTTCTAGATCTTTGAGCCCATCCTAAGCAATATATTGAAATTATTTGTAAGTGTGCCCATAAGACATGCTTAGAATTGCTCTGCTCTAAGACTATATTTATGAAAAACTAAAAAAAAAAAAAAACCAAAAAAAAACCAAAAACAAACCCAACAATAAAAGATACAAAATTGGCATTTTAAGATTTACTTCTGCAAGATGCATTCTGACTACACCAGAGTCCTATCAAGCACGTTGGCCCAGTTGAACTGGCAGGTTTCAGTTAGCAACCATCCAGCTGTTGTTTCCCAGTAAACATCTGAGTAACTACACCAGCATTGTCTCACTAACAAAAAAAAAAAAAAATGAAGATAGTGTCACCAAGTGAGCTGAAACAGTGAGTTAATGACTGACACACTGGAAATCACCTAGAAATAATTATTACCTGTTTACCAGAATCCTGTGACATTTCCAGTAGATAATATTCAAATTTAAGTTGTCAGAAAAAAAACCTATCAGCCTATGTACAAACAGATATGAGTACATACCATGTACCAGTTCAAGGTCTGCACTTGCCATTTCTTCTGCACAGGGAAAGCGTGAGAAAGGGCTCCAGTTTTAGTCTCTGAGGTACATTCACAGCAGTAACCACACAATTCAAGTGTCTGTGCTCCTTCCTCACCGAACTCAGGGTATTGTGCTTTGCTCTAAGATATATTCCTGAGATTTTAAAGTGCTGCATTTTCATAATTCAGAAAAAAAAAAGCTTCTAGCAGCAACAATCTACAGAGCAGTAGAAAACTGCAGAATATGAGAATTATTTCAATTGGACCTTCAAGAACAGCTTTTTCCAATCTCCTGCCACAATGAGGGGACACCTTCCACTGTCCCAGGGTGCTCCAAGCTCCATCCAACCTGGTCTTGGACACTTCCAGGGATTCAGGGGCAGCCACAGCTGCTCTGGGCACCCTGTGCTGGGGCCTCCCCACCTTCACAGGGAAAAATCTCTTCCTTTCCTGGTGTTGAATTAAGCTTTATCATTTGTAAGCCTCCAATAATTTTGAAAAATTAGGTAGGCTGACACCAATCCCCTTTTTTTACGCTTAACACCACCTGGGTGCCAAAGCCTACATGTGGAAATCAGCAACGTTTATGGAGTCACTTAGCTGCACACTGAAGTGTGAAATGAGTCACAGATGGACAGGTTGTGTTTACCTATCCAGGATACACCTGGAATAATGAGACACTGGAAGTTGGTCTCCTCCAAGGGCAGCACTGGTGGTGTCCATCTGACCTCCACTCACCCCAATAAACACCCATTTTCCCTCAGGCTTGTGATTGCTTTGCCTGTGCTCAGGGTATTTCAGTGCCTGTGCTTCACACCAGATGAAATTGTGCATAATTAAAGTATTCTAGAAAAAGCACCCAAGTAACTTTCAGCTCCATTTTCAAAGGAGAAGGTGAGAATTCCATGGCATTGAAATGAAACTTGGACACCTGAATGACTTAACTGCCACTCAAATTATTCAAAGACTCAAACTTTTGAAAACTTTATCCTATATAATGCAAATCATAGCTATATCTTATATATACACCTTATCCTATATAATGCAAATCATAGGCTGAACATTAGGAGGAATTCAAAACATACAATTTTTAGAACTTATGGTAAAAAAAAAGCACCATGCAATATTTGTGTGAACTGCATTTCTTTTTTTCTCATCACATCATGTTCTCTCATTTGGGAGACAAAGACACTGCTCTTCCCACACGAGGCTGTCTGTCCCCAGCTCAGAACATGGGTGTTCTACCTGTCCCCTTCCACCTTCTGACACACACCAGAACACAACACTCCTTTATGGTTAGGTGACTTTCATCTCTGGGCAATTCAACACTTCTGTGCAAGAAACAGCCTCAGAGGCATCACAGTTCTGGCAAAACCCCCTGGTGAGAAAGCATCGTGGTGGTTGTAAGCAATTTGAGAAAGAAGGAAGGGCCTGGAGTTTGTTGCTTACTCCTAGATCTCAAACTTAATTAAATTTGAAACGTGGCAGAAATTAGGACACAAACAAATAATTAAAGCATTAATCATAAATGAATTCACAGCTTAAAAATATAGAGTCCTTGGCACGGATTTCATGTGAGTAGCTGAAAGTCTGTTATTTCCTGTAGCACCTACTCTTCTGGTAAATTCAGTACAGGTTGCCTGATGAATTCAGAAGTTACTGGAAAAGAAAGGAGAGAAGAGAAGGAATGGCACTGACACACCCTATGTCACACCAGCTTGTTTCCTTAAACAGCCCAGGCTTAGGGCAGTTTTAGAGGCACACAAGTTAAAATAATAACTTGAAGATACAACCAAATTTTTTAATTCTCAGTGTGAGGGAAACTAATTTTCCCCACCAAAACTACAAAATACAATCTCATTTCACCGCTGACTACCATTAGTTTGAACATATGCTGATTTTTTGGGGGGAGGCAGCAGAGTGGTAAATAAATATATATCTGAATGGCCAAATATTTTTGGTCACCCCTTTCTATTTTGCTGTAGGTCCCAGCTGTCACTTAAGTCTGTCACTCTTTTACAGCCACATGAAGCCAGTCTACTTGAAGTACAGGTGCAGCCTAATTGTTAGCAGACATACTTCATTCATGATCTCAACATCTCCCCTCTCTGCTGCAACCACATGAATCCAGGCTTTGATTGAAAAGGAGAAAAAGAGAAATCAAACATGTTGCTAATTGTGTGTTGAAAGAAAGACTCCCTTGATTCCCAAAACCTGTAACCTTGTCAGAGTTACCATGTACTGGAAGTACAATGTGAACCACGCCATCATTTCAGGGCAAGCAGAGTAAAAGAATCATTAGCAGATATACAGTAACATCAAGAATATCAAACCCATCAAGCCTCTCACACAGGGAATTCTCTCCCCTTTTCCTCTAACAAACACATCATGTTTATCAGAAGCATTATTACCTGCATTCATAACTGGCAGCAGTAAAATACCAGGTGGTGCTGCTTCAGAGCTCTTCACCAAAGCAGTCTGGGAATCTTGGCTGTGGATCTCAGTGTTGAGCAGTATTTCTTCCAACCCATCCTATCTGCTTCAGTCCAATGGACAGATTTCAAAGTGTGATTTTTCCTGAGTGTAGTAGCATTCTTCAATCTAAATAGAGTTGGGGGGAGAAAAGAAAAGAGAATTTGAGCTCATCTGGTCTAACTTTCCAACTGCTTTAGGCTAAGAAGAGGCTAAACACTGCCCAGCTGGGTTGCAGTCTCCCCATCCCTGGAAGTGCCCAGGACTAGCCCTGGATGGGGCTTGGAGCAACCTGGTCTAATGAAAGGTGTCCCTACCCATGGCAGGGGGTTGGAATTGGATGACCTTTAAGGTCTCCTCCAACGCAAACCATTCAGTGATTTTGTGAAGAAGATCCATCCAAATACTGCCCAATACTGCACCACACAAATTTTTATCCAAATACCTTCCCTAGTCTAATAATGTCTGTGGAGACAGACCACATATGAGATACAGGCAAACAGGAGATCCTACAAGCATGGACCTCCAGAGAGTGACCAGTCCAAACCCTCTGCCCAAACCAGACAACAGGAGGGTCCCCAGGACCACCTCCAGTTCTGATTATCTCCATAGATGGAGCTTCTGAGGGCAACTTGTTCCAGTGTTTAGCCACTCACAGAAAAAACCTTCTCATTGCAAATAGAATTTCCTCTATTTCAGTTTGTGCCCTTGAGCCCACTCATCTCAAGGCTGAACTGTCCCAGCTCTCTCTGCCTCCCCTCGTGTCACCCCTGTATTCTCACAGTGGGGTTTCCCACCCTGGTTTTCTGGCCCAACTACAGCGTTCCTGTATTTTGATGACTAAACTATGTGACTAACTGCAGATGTATTTCTCCAGCATTCTTTGCACCATCTGAAAAATAAAGCAGCAAAAATTATATCACAATAGAATTGCTGATTAAGTGGGCCATAAACACATTGGGGAACCACAAGGTGTAGGCCTTTCTTATTTCATTAAAAGTTACACTTTAAGCAACAGGACATTTTTAATATTTTCTGTCTCAGCTACATACAACCTCAGTTTTTATATCAAAATATTACATTGCAAAAATTCAATGCTTCAAAAGAAATTAGTTAAATACAGCAATAAAGGCCAGACACACAATCCTATAAAAAAAAAAAAATCAGCTTTGTCTCACAAATCCTTCTATCACAAAACCATAGTGACCAGCATTTATTTTTAGCTTTTAAGCTTTCACTGATGGAAGTCCAAGTTAACCTTTACTTTATTTTGTCCTGGACTAAATCCACTGTGACATCCTTTTTGCCCTTTTAAATACAGAAATTTCTTGGAAGGCTTCCAGTACTTTCAAATAAACACATTTACAAGATATGCAACAATTAACATGAGTGGCTCTAGAGGCTCCTGAGACAGCTCTGAAGTCCCTATGATGTGATGTCCAGATATGTTTATATAACTTTTTTTATTTAATAGTCACTTTCAGAAATCACTCCTTTACCATCTTTAGCAAAGTGGGTGTGAACTTTCTACTCCAAACAACAAATGATATGGGAAAGGAGAAAAAATTATGAAAAAAAGGCAAAATGGCATTAAAAAGGCAAAAAAAATGGCATTAAAACAAGTACAAGTTTATGCTTAATGATGTCTAAAAAGCAAGCTGACTTTGAGGCACACTGGAAATGACCATTTCACCCTGTAGCTGGTGGTGCTGGAGCCAGGGGACAACTGCACTAAAGATCAGAAGATTGTGATGTTTATGCACCTACAAGCTGACATCTGTCCACTTCTCAATCACAAGTCTCACTACATGTTTCTACTTATTTCTCAAAATTACAAGGCTTAATACGATTTTACTTCAGTTTTCACAGAAGAACTTGAGATTCTCAACAGCAGCAAGTTTGTGAGAGCTCCCAGTCGAAGCACCCAAAGAGATAAAGCAGATACAGGATGAGAGGATATTTTTTCAAAACAAATACAAACTGGCAAAGTCTGAGGACTTGGATACTATGGGAACAAGTTAAAATAGCTCCTCAATCACCTGTAATTATCTTCAAAAGTTTCTGGAAGTCAGACAAGCCCACAAAAAAAAACAAAGTTCCAGCAGAGAGCTTGAACCTTAAAAGTAGTTTAGCAATTAAGTTACAAATTAGATTTTTTTTTAACTAGCGTGTTTAATGTATAATTAAGTCAGGAATTATTAAAAAAATTTCATCCTACTTGAAAACAAGGGATGAACAATTCTAAGGATCCCTTTCAGGTAAATTTCTGTACTTACTATATTATTGCAATCACAGTAAGATCAACACAGTTGTGTTGGAAATGGAAACAAGTAGATGAAAAGATGCTTCCACATCAGTGAAGCAGCACAGAGGTCCCAGACTGTTTGTTCCACGCTAAACCTCAATGAGAAATAAAAATGTTCAGAAGTAACTCTGACTAAAGCCCAAATAACAGACCCAACTCCCTACCCAGGCTCTTGTGCAGAGAAGTTGCCCAGCCCAGTGTTTTAAAACACACAGATTTTAAAACATTGTCTGAGAAGTAGTCAAATACTATTTTTCTTTAATAGCTACATACACACTGTGGCTCTTCAGCCAACTGGCAGAAACATTAAACCCCCAAACTTTTATCATTTTTACAACATGTAGAAGATATTTTTTTATATTTCATGACTTTAAGAAGTACAACTAAACAGAGCACTACTGTAATTTTCTAATTATATTTTCGCAAGTTTTTAATGTCATAATTTAAATTATGAACTCTTTATTTCAAGATGATTAATTAGAATATGTTCCATTTGGGGAACAAGAGTTCAATATCCCACTATCAATTAAACAAAATGCACTCCTTTAGCTTAAGATTAAAAACCAAAATGCAGCCAAAAAGTTTCTTCCTTGTATCTGTCAGATCACAAAAGCATCCAATACAGCAGGATAAGGTTGCCAGAAAACCCTAACACTTTCAGAACTATATTATTTAATGCAGTGGCTTAGCTCTGAAGCTGCACCAGAAATGACATCTGAGCTTTGGACAGTAAGCCTTTTTGCCAATGAATTTCTTGTAAAGTCAACAATTATAATTTATTCTGATCCTTTGTGTCATCATATTAGTAGTTATTTTTTCTGCAATCCCAGAGCAGCAACAAATAATGCCATAGAAGAGGACTGATATAATTACAGGCTGAAAAAGATAGGCCAGCACCCTTACACTCAAAACTACCCTCTGTGGCTCCTTCATACCCCATATGCTGCTAATAAAACGGTTTGAATCATACCTAGGAGACAGTTTTACTGATATTGTATCAGGTCCCTGGGTTCTCTGTATGAGATACGATGTCACCAGCACCATAACTATGCAAATTCTGTGATACAGGATCCCACTGGACACAATATTACATACGTAATTCGCAGTATGAACCTGGGCATTAACAATAATTCTAGTGTTATATAAATGAAACCACTATGTTTATTGAAAAGCTCGCCACACAACAACAAAATCAAATTTAAAAAGCAATAAAGAGCAACTGACGTGCTCATAGTAAAGATGGCAACATTGGTATTTTTCCCCAAACAATGTAAATTTTGCTTTGTGCTCATGTGACAGTGCTTTACAGAAATTTTGGCAGTGACACTGAGCAAATGCAACTCCATCAACAACATTAATAAATTACTTTAAATAGGAACTTGGAGTCCCACTTTTAGGAACAACCATGTGATGTTCAGCAAGAATCACTGTGTTCACACACAAAAGGGATTCTCAGCTTCTGCTACCCATCATGGACTAAATGATAGAGACTAAGAACGGCAGCAGTGGGAAACCAGCAGCTTGGAGATATCAACACACAACGTGCTGAAGCACCTCAGAAGAATCAGCCTGTGGTCAGGAAACACCCGTGCTCCAGTCCTGCACCAGATCTCTGCGTGACCTCAGGCAAACCAGGCTTCATCCTGGCTGGCAGCATGTGAGACAGGGACCCTCATCTTCTCCTGCTTAGCTCTGTGGCCACTGATTTATGCACATCACACATACCTGCAAAAAGGCAGGGCAGAGAAATTGAGATCAGTGTTGGAAGAGACGGGAGGTGCAATGAGAAACCTGACAGCACAGGCAGCTTGGTGCACATTCCTCTTATCCATGTTCCAAATGATCTCTTCCCTCCACTAATAATTTATTGGTTTGCTGCAGGTGAGGAGTGCTGGAGCTTGTAAGGAGTCCATTTTTGAAAGAAATCAGAAAAAAGGTAACAGGCTGGCATGATAAAGTGAGTCTGGTAAAGAGCCAGACTGAAGAGACAAAAGGATGCTATTTTGCCAAGGTACCGTGAGAATTAATAAATCAGATCATTTTATAAGGTAAATTGTACAGTAAATCTGTATTGTAAATTGTCTAATACATATGGGAAAAGCCACAGCTCAGTAGTCCCTGGTAATATTTTTAATGGCTTCAAACACAGCTAGAAAACAAATGACACACAGCACAAGTACCTGAGGAGTCTCACTCTGAGAGGCTCCAACTTTAAATAAGTGATGGAAGGAAAACGGAGCTGTAACCAGGCACTCAGAAAGGAAGATAAAGAACTGATTGATTCCTGTCACTTGTGTGCTTCCACTACAATGCCAGCTTCAGCAGTAACTTGTCAAGTTTTCCACCAGTCTCTGTGCAATACAAAAACCATAACAGTTTTATTCTCTTTAAAAATCAATAAATAGCAGCTTAGGTGACATCTGACAAGGCAGAAAGCTCACACTTCTTCCCATCAACATTCTGCCCTCTGGTATTGCTGCTACATTTTATCATCATGCAGTTCAGAGAGAAATATATACCTATTCCCAAAGTTTGAAAAAAACAACCCCCTCCTTCCCAAATATGGCCCAAAGCTGTTATGAAGCAACTTATTTTTAGCAAAAGCACTTATGCAGATACTTAATTTTAATTAATAGTCTCACTGACTTCAACATTTGCACAGCAAGACAACTCCACGCTTCAATTAAAGCCTGCACAGAAATGCTGTGCTGATTCATGGCCAAAAGCATGACAGGAACATCATTATATAAAATGCTCATAAAATTTAAAGAAAAAAATATAACAGGATCCTCACCTTTAAACAGAACATTAGACACCCTCTAAAACTCACAGCTTGAGCAGAACTTGCAGGTTGCTGAATATGTGAATGCTAGGGATAAGACATATTCAGTGAAATTATTTCAGAGAAGGCAAAAGAATTTTGGAGAAGTATCATAAATGGAGACTACAGCAGGCTCAGGTCTCCAACCCTGGCATCTGCCATGGCTGGCTTTTCAAGACTGGAAGATTCTTTACCAGGAAAGAGGAGGCAGCTGCACCTTTACTTCTGATCTTTCTCCATTGTTCACACAGCACATAAATGGATTTCTATCAAGAACCAATTAATTATAACCAGACCAGTTCAATCAGAGATTACACTGGACATCTTCAGCAGATATTAATTTCCAGGGAAGAGTCACTCTGAGTTATAATTCTGCCTATTATTTCAAAATTAGCTTTGTTACAGGTATATTATAATATGATGCCTAAGAAACACAAGCTTTATTTCCATTGTCTATATGTCTATATCATATCATAAACTAATCTTTATTCATTAGGCAGAATCCTTAAAGAGATAGGAAACAATTTAGAAACAACTCTCCTTAAAGAGAGTTGGAAACAATTTTTTATTAAAATAGTCTGGTCCTGTTGATAAGCAAAACTGTGGCACCTGATGGCCTGGGACACCCAACTAAGAATTTTAGAAGTGTAAAAAAAAAACAGAAGAGCAGAACAAAACTGCCCAGGTGACAGAATTCATGTAATAAATTCATAGAAAAGAACAGGTAGAAAATGAACACCTGAGCATTTTCCTACAGGAGCAATTTCTTCCCAGGACATCCACTTCTCTCCAGCTCAGCACCAGCCTTGCCAGCCTGCCCACACATGAGCTAAAATAAAGCCCAGCCAGACCTGCCTTGGCTCTGTGGAGCACCAGCTTGTGCATTTCCCCAACCGTTTCACACCTAATTTACAGAGTACATTTATCCATCCCTGTATCGCCGAGATCTAACCTGGGGAGTGACTAGAATCAGAATCACTTAATTGATTAACACTTAAGTGAGATGCAGAAAGCAAACAGAACACACTGGAAGACTTTCTGAAAATGCATTATTTTTATTCTGACTCCATTAAGCAGTCCAGCACTTTTGAAGGATTAATGAAAGAACTATCAAGAAATAATACAGAAGAGGAATGCTGAGTCTCAGGGAACATGCCAACACATGATGAAGTGCAGACACCTCTCTGGTAGTAATGAGTCAAGCCAGCATGTTCAGAGAACTACAGGGACATGTGAACTTGCCCACTTGATCAGTCACAGTTTATTTGATTTTTATGAAATTGCATTTTGATAATTCCTCCCTGGATCACAGACTGCAGTACTCATCAATTTACAACAGTCATTTTCAAAAAATTCACATTTTTTTCCACACAGAAAAGTCTACTAAGCATCCAGAACTGAAAACATTCACATTTAAATTAACATCAAAAAGCCGTCAGTCAGGGTATGTATACACTTAAGGATTATTTCCACAAACCTTTCGAAGCAGGACACAATGTTTCATTTACAGCTGCTATTTTTTAAGCAGGAACTGAAGACAAGCCCAGGAAGAACAGGAGTAAAAAAGTTTCTAAACAAACAACTTCCAGGGATGCTTTTTAACAGGACCAGACAAAACATTCCCTAAAGTTGCATTTACAAGTCAAAGCTGACCTCAGGCACCACATTGAGTTTGGATGAGAACCTACATGGGTACTGATCTTAATAATACTACAGGGGCAAATTTTGCACTGGGGAGACTTGCTCTTGAACAAATGTTTTCCAATGTATTAGGCATAGAGAAGCTTTTTTTCTGCATCAAGAACCACAAGTCACATTCCTTAATCTGTTTCTTTTCTTGACCAAATACACTGTGGACAACCTACAGAGGATGCCCCTCGGTCTTCCTCTTTGAAGCTCCCATCTGCAATTTCCACTAACAATGAAAATATATGGATTTTTCTCCCCTCAAAAATCAGTCACATACAAAAAATATATATATTCTAAGTTATTAGAGACAATCAACACTAAGAAGTTCTGATAGAGTTTTTTACTGAGTTAAATCAAGTGCCACCAGAGCCCACAGTAATGCAAAAACAGGGAGAGCTAAAGATGACAAGCAGCAGGAATAGCTGTGCAAGATGCATAAGAATACAGGAACAAATCTGGTGACAGGTCTAATTTAACACAAAAGGAAATAAACTCTAATTCCACATTTACCAGGCCTTCCTAGATCTAGTTATGCATGAAGAATATAAAAATGAAATAAGATATATTTAACTGTGCATCCCAACATCAGTCTCAGGTGAGAAACTTCACTTGTGACCCTGAAACATCTAAACATCTGCAGCTCCTCTCACAACAGGGACCACTTTAAGGTCATAATTCCAGCAGAATCACTGCCCAGCCAGGCACAGGATGATGCAGGACTGTCCACTTGTATCATACCCATCCAGACATTTTCTCCACATACTCCTGCACCTTTTCACCCACTCAGGAGTGAACAGGCAAAGGGAAGAGAGCTGGTCTACAAAAATAATAATGGTCCACATCTCAAAACCCTAACTGTAAACCATCTCCCTGACCATAATTAAATGAACCAAAAGTTTAATAAGACTGGACATATTTAATTCTTTGCACTCTATAGATTAAAGAACAATTAAGAGGCTGGAAGCTGAAAAGTGGCTTAAACTAAAGTTACACAATTGTGAGGACGAAATTCATTTGGTCACAGGAAAGCGTTTACATATTTAATATAGGATATTTTGAATAGGTTTGTATTGGCCTAAAAATAGTTTCTTGAATAGATTATTATTGCAGTAAAATGCTTGCTTTATACCTGAGTAATGAGACCACCAAATGTTAAAAACCCCACATGTAGAATTGTGAAGGTTCTTGACCATTTATCTCTGCTGCTAACTCAAAGCTGTAGAGGTTTAGACCACTATATTCAATTAAATCAATTTCAGACTACAATTTTCTAATACTTTCTTTGCAGTTAAATACAACACTGGCCAATGCTTACCAGGTTGCAATGCTAAGCAATTCAAGTGATAATCACAATGATGAATGTGTAATCTAATGCCCATTTGCCTTGATTTGTACTAACTATTACATATAAGCCTCATGCATCCATTTTAAGTCACTGGGAAGAATCATATTTTTCCTGATATGAGTCAGTGTTTGGTCTGAACTTAGGCAGTTCATTTTTATTTGTTTGCATTAACCAGAATCAGTCTTCACACATAGAGGAAGATGCCTGGGGCTGCACAGTCCTCTGCAATCTCAGCAATTGGCCCTCTCATTCCATGTGATAGTTATGTTGAAAAAATAAGATCAACCAAATTTCCAACTGCCCTAACAACTGTGGGAGAAACAGATCAGACTGTTCTTTACTTCTGAAGAAAAGGTCCCAAAAAGGTCAGTCTTTCATATGAAATACAGATCATTAACACTGGATACACAACTATGATGATGCTCACTTTTTGTTTAACTGGGATTTGATTGCACCTATTTTAGGATGTTCTATACTTTATATATATGGCTTTTAAAGTCCCTTCCAAACCATTTTATGATTCTAAAATGCCCCAACTCTTTCATGTACTACTCCTTGGCTGCAAACAAAGCTCAAAAACATAGAGAAATTATGATTTTTATTGACAACACAATAGTTTTGTGTTGAGTAAAGAGGCTGAATGAAACCACACCTGCTTTCATGCAAACTCTCACATTACGTGAGTTACATGCAAACACAACATGTAACAGAACAACTGACTGCTCATTCCTAAAAGTGTCCAAACTCCAATTAGAATAAAATGATAGAATTCTCAAGTATCTGAAAAGACACTGCATTAAATGGTAAGAATTCCAAGGTCAAACACCCACCTTGCGAAGTGCTTTAGCCTGATTTGCACTCACCTTTTTTCAGAGACTAATTGCAGAAACAGCACCCAAACAATTATAGTTTGTGACCTTTTAACATAAATGATAATTTCTTAGGCTTATTCTTTTATATTCCATCCCATATTCTTCCAAATAAAAGCTGCCCAAAAATACTTTGCATGAAAAACTAAATGTTCCCAGTGACAACTCTGATCAAGTCATTCTTTGCACATGAACACTGAAAGATGCAACAACAGCAAGAACCACTAGTTATTCTTATAACTTCAAGACTAAACCCTAAATATAGTATGTTTTCAAATCCTCTTTCCTAAAATTCAAGTAATATGTTCATTGCTTTAACTGAAAGCTAACAAAGTACAACTTGTATTGTGCTGCAGGCCATAAAGGCAATGTTCTTTATTTGAGTCATGGTTGGATGAGGATGAAAAGTAGTTTTTGAAAATTTACAACAGTTTTGACACTAGTGTGTGTTTATCGTTACAAGTTATCCCTCTCTATTTATCAGACTGACTCTAGACCTTTCTCTACCTTCAAAAAGACAATTTTTATCAATTCTTCATGTCCTTACAGCTAACCATAGCAAACTGCATAGAACACATAGGAAATCCATAAAAAAGAATAAGGATAAGAGAAAGAATGTGGAATAAGAAAGAATATGGATAAGAGAAGGACCCCAGTGTCTGCTACACTAAGGCAAGAGAGGCTATGGTTTAAAAGGAACATTTAGTAATTAATTTGCCTTTAGCACAGCACTCAAGTGACATTTTGCTACCATTTACCTATCCTGAGTAAACATTCTGCTACATAAAAAATGTTCCCAAGGAAAAGGAAATTAGAATTATTGGAAGCCCTTTCTCCTCCACCCTAAACTGACACATCACCAGCACTGCTTCCAGTACTTCACAGCAGACAGCTGTACTTTGCTTGTGAATCCCATGAAAATCTTTATTTCTCTACCCCAAACAAACCCTTATTCAAAATAAAACTGTTCTTAATTTCTGGAGAGTATTTGGGAGGCTTGGTTTCATACAAAACAGGGGGTGCCTATCTGCATGTGGCAGCCCTTGCTAGTTTTGTAAATTGAGACTCGGGGTTTACAGCTGGAAAAATGAACTCTCAATTATGGAACAATTTCAATACCTAGTCTTCTAAATTTGACTTTCTGAAAGATGAATTCCCAGCCTTGACTGACTGCACCAATATGCAAATACAGGTCCACAACATGACTACATTATTTATTGCAGGGCACACACCAGCCTGCAGGAAACATCCCTGACATCAGACTCTGCAGGTGCCTCCAGGAGCCACCACGACTACCAGGAATTTTTTTTAACAGAACCCAAAAGGGCAAGGAGAGCCTACAACTGATTCTGGAGCTTCACAAATGACCCCAGGATGGTAAAGCAGAGGTAAAAATGTAGACAGTCTGTCACAACAAGCACCAAAGCTTTGCAGGAGCAAAAAGAACCCTAATCTTTCTGCAAGGTGCCACAGTTCTAACTTACAGCTAAGACAGCACCAAAGACAAACAACTGCTGCTGTTTTCAAAGACTTGAGACTTAAAGGCTTGGCTAACAAAAGATTTTCTACCCCCTTTTTATCAGATACCATTTTCTGTGGGATAACACAATAAGCTTCCAACTTAGGTGATTCTTCAAAGGACTTCAGGGAGTACCCAGAGAGCTTGCAAGAACCTGGACAGTAACACCAGGGCATGAAACACCTACACTGCAATAAGATCACCTCAAACAAGATGTCCCAGCTTGGACATACAATTAAATGGACATACAATCAATTTTTTGCACATGTGTACAAAGAATTCGTGTGCTTACATGAAACTCAGCAAATTAAAGATGACATGAGCTAAAACACAGCATTTTTCTACCTACAAGGAAGAATCCAACCAGTGTTTCTGGAACTCCTTTTCCCACAATTTAAAAGGGTTTCTGTACACCTTCTTTGTGAAATAGGCTGCATAATAATTACCTCATCACAACATTTAACAAGCACTTGTCACTCTGCACTGCTGACAAAGAAGAATCACTAAAACTTTTCCTCTCAAAGCAAGAGAAAAAGACAGAAGCAAAGGCTTAGTCACTTCTTCCCATAACAGAAGTTTGCTGAGCAGTTTACCAAAAAATCAAGACATATTATTTCTCAAAGCAAAATAACACATTGCACTTGGAAGATGTGTGCTCTCCATACTGAACAACACCTGTTACATACCTGAAGGGGTTTCTTGAGCAAGCCAAGTCTCCCCAGGTGGTAATTACACTGATCAAATCATCCCCACACATGTTGTAAAAATGGAAAGCAAGAAGTAAAGGTAGTCTTAATGGATCAACAGCTTCTTCTGATTTTATGCAGCACACAAAAAGAATAAACATGGAAAACTCTGGCGATGCATTAAGGCAATTCTTACACCCAAACAATTTGATAACGTAACATTGCCTACCAAGCCAGTTTTTTCCATAAATAATGATTTAAACAGAATACTAGTCAATTCACCAAAAGATATCAAAGATATCCCTTTATTACAAATGATCCAAGTATCCCCCTTGAGGCTATGGCTATCAGAAAGCATTTAGTTGGCTCTCCAGCCAATAATTTTCCGATCTGTTTTATTATGAAACTGTAACACATTTTCAATAACTTGTAGCTTTGCTATACAGAGCAACAAATAATTTCCCAGAACCCTTTGGAAAATCTGACACACAAAATGATTCTCTAGTCAACTTGTGTATTATTAAGCTGAAAAAAAACCCCCATATATCGGATCATTTGATCACTGGAGAGAATGGCAAAGTATTGGGAGCTTCAGGACAGATGGACGAACTTCAGGTCATATAAAACACTACCAAGGCTGTATTTGAAGAAAAATGTGAAAGTTTGTGAAAGCGCCCCGGGTGAAAATACTTTGTGTTGCTAAGAAACATCATCCCTGATGATGGATGAATTAAATTGTCTCAGTTAGCAGCCAACTCCAGGCATCCCTCGTTTATTAGGAGAATGTTTTCTCATACTGGTAATTTATTTCAACAGCTACGTTACAAATAAAAAGCCCTACCTTAAAATGAAACTGAGAATTTCAGACTTGCATAATTAATGCTACAAAACAGAAGAGAGTTTACATCTTGAACAGAATTTAATAACTAACATTTAACAATGTAAACTCTAAAAATGAATATTAATACATTCAGACTATTAAGAACTTATTTTAGGATTGTCTGCAGTGAAATATACTGTTCACCTCCCAAAATTACTCTATGTACAATCCAGTGGAGTACAAAACTCTTCAAATATTTCTAAGCACCGAACATTAATCAATAATTAATCAATATTCAGGGAATCAAATTTCAAACATCACAGAGAAAAGCATATTCATTTGTCATGTATTGTTATGATGACAAAAATATAAAAATTATGCATGAAAGAAATCATGCAAACCACCTGCTTTGGTCATACGGATATTGTCTTAATGTTTCATCTAGTTACTTTTTTAATGTCTTACTGTTTCTCTTGCAGGACAGATTGGTGAACTTAGGGCAGTGAATCTTTGCTTTTCTGAAGTGTTTGCTGTTGAACTCCCACAGATCATACCTGCTTTGCCTGTCATGCACTCTACTCAGTGAGGTCCTTTCAAAGGCACAGATGGAACAGGGGAAGGCCTCCAGCTTCTCTCTTCCCAGCAGCTGCACACCAGGCCAGAGGAGCTCACCTGAAAGGAGAAAGAACAGCAAGCACATCTCACCTGGCACAGCCTTCAGAGCAGGACACAGCAACAGAGGAGAAGCACAGCAGGTGGGGAGCCCCAATATGAGACCAGTCCCAAGGTCAGGAAGAAGCCCCATGACGGCTGCTCAGAG
Source organism: Ammospiza nelsoni (assembly GCF_027579445.1). Classification (NCBI taxonomy): domain Eukaryota; kingdom Metazoa; phylum Chordata; class Aves; order Passeriformes; family Passerellidae; genus Ammospiza; species Ammospiza nelsoni. The sequence continues at coordinate 36,435,840 of NC_080639.1, forward strand.
ATGAGGGAAAGGGCAGGGCTTCCTTCACAACCCAGAGAGGAATATGCACAATTTTATGCCACCCAGAAACCAACACAGTTGTTGCACTGAAAACAAACCAAATGCAAAGATCCATTTTCCAAGAACACAGTTGGCAAAGGGGAGAGTCATTAAAGAAAATGAATTTTCATTTGTCTGATGCCAAGGCTTTGGGGTTTTTCTTCGTAGTTACTCGATTGTGTTCTGATGGAGATTTCAAGTTACAAGTCCCAAATTTTATGCCTACAGAGTCCAATTTAAGGAAAAAGGTGGAAAACCCTCCATAAACCTTGGAGGGTTCTTTGGATCGCATCACAGCTTCCAAGTCAGAAATTACCACACACAGTTACATGCCAGTAATATACTCAGCCAGTCAACACACAGAGGCAGCCACAGAGGCTCTTCATCCCAAATAACCCCACCACGGAGCAGAGTTCCCACTGGAGAGCCCGAGGAGAAGTATTTAACAATGATACCAATTTGGCTGCGCTAGAGGAGATGTGTTTCCTGTGGGCCTAATAAGGAAGAGCTTTACAATCTGAGCAGAAGCCTTTCAAAGCCTCAGAGGACATGTCTTATCTGCACCACTTCTGCTCCTGGAATCCCAGAAATCCTGAAGACAGAAGGCAGATCAGACTGCAGCTTTCCCGGGCACAGATGTTGCAATCACATCTGCCTTAACTCTAAGCCACAGTCCTTGTGCCTTCCCAACTCTGTTAGCATCTCTCAGTTGCTTTGGTTTTGGAAATGCCAGGGCAGAGGATAAAAGAGTGTTTCTGATCACATCAGGTGAAGTAAAATAACAACATAAAAGAAAAACATCTGCAGATTATATTCCAAGCAAGTAGCAAGGAAGAAAAGGTTTTGAAGCAGAAGGATTTCTTCCCCTTCTCCCTTGTCTACATCTTTCACAAAACAACACTTCAAATCTTGAGATCTGATTAATCAAAGTTTTATGGGGTATTTTTAGGTGTTCATCTAGCAGTCATGAAGAATGACCATTTCTGGGTCAGACATAGAAGTATAATTAAAGATGATTTTTACACACCACTCAGAGAAACTGAGTCACCCATGGGTGCAGATCCATGTAAACATTCCTCATGATTTTTTTCAACTTATTAAAAATCCCCTCTCTAAACACCTATAGCTCCAAGATGTCAGATTTGATTTGTCCCATTTCAGACTGCTCAATGAAAGACACAGACAGAAAGAACCAAGATCCACAATGACTCAAAGACAATGAGGGAATCAGAGCACAACACAACCCTTCTGCGCTCCAGCTCCAAAGGCTGGGTCTGCAACAGAGTACAGCTTGCAGGACTCTCACTATAATAAGCTTCCTCTTGGCATTTTATAAATAAACCTGCATTTCAGTGCAGGATTATTTTAGGTTTTATTTATTACTTGATGGACAATATAGTTGCAAAATTTGGTAGTTACTGGGAAATGCTGCAAGCATTCTGAGAAACAGAGTTAGAACTGAGAAAAGTGGGACTAAGGGATTAACACTAAAACTGAAACTGGGATTTTAATGCTGAACACCAAAACTGAAAAATAATTCCCATTTATAATAATGATAGGAGCACCATATGAAAGGGATTTATCCTGTTCATCACTGATCCTAAGGTTGTACATTACACTCAGGTTTCAATACAGATGTATGAAACAAGCTCAAAAGAAAACCTAAACAATCTGGGAGAGTTAAATAGGGAATTAAAAAAAAAGGTAAAGAAAGATGAGACCAGCTTCAAAATAGGTTAACAGCAGCTACAAGAATCATTCCCCACTACTGCAATATCCACTGCAGAAAAAAAAAGAAAAAAAGCTTAACAGATTAGGAAAAAAATAGAATAGTATTAGAGGAAATATGCTACCTCTAGACCTCTAGGGATAGTTAAACACAGGATCAGGTTATGGAGGGGTTACACAAATCTCCACTGACTGTTTTTAAGACCTGGTAAGAAGAACATGTCAGGAATGGCCTGTACATCTCTCTCTGGCCTGACACTGAACTACACACTCACACAAGCAGCACAGGGCCTCAGCAATGACCTCCCAAGATCCCCATTTTCTTTCCTAAACTTAAAGGCTGCACAAGTTTAGGTTCCTGCCAGGCAACTCAGCAGGTGACCTGACTGCTCCTTAGAGCTCCAAGCAGGCTTTTGATATCTCTCTTTTCTAAACAGCCCAGGCAGGCTGTGATTGACAATTTTCTCTCACATGAAGCATGCTACCTTAAATGTGGAGTACTCGGAATGATCCACCAGGGAAATAAAGTCAAAGTACAGAGAAGGCAACGGCAACTGATCCCAGGAATCCAGTCCTGGGAAGGAAATCACAACTGCCAAGCTGGGAAAGGATGCACAACTCATTAGTACCTAGAAATACAGACAGTTATATTTTCTTTTCTAGCACTTCCAATAAATAAGTGTTAATAAAAAGAAGTATTTAAAAAAGTACTTAGAGAAATAAAGAGGGAAGGTTTGACGTTCCTAAGCTTATTTTCACAGCGGTATGAAAGGAAATGAGGTAGAGTCAGAGCTAATTCTCCTTATATAATTTCACATGGAATGATTAGTTCTGCCCCAACAGTAACAGCTTTCCAGAGGGTCCTACTTGTCGGCAAGATAGCATACAGATGCTCTAAGTGTAGCTTCCTTATTCTCCACTGACAACCAACTTAAAAGGCCAATATAATATTCATTTTACTACAGAATGAAATTCACAGCGTGAATAGTAAAATAATGTCACAACTACCATGAAACTGCAGTGGCGTGTTGGAGGCTGTGACTTTTAAAAGTTTAATCACAAAACGCATTCATGGAGAGGAGCAGAGCAGCTCTGTGCTTCAGCCACATCCCCTTGCCACCAAGGATGTGCAAGAGCCGTGGCTGGACAAGGAGAGGGCAAAGGCCCAGAGCAGCATTGGTGTCACATGCCCTGCTGAACATTTTCCTTTAGAAGGAAATTTTCCTTTCCTCAATCATTGCTGGGCTAATGCCCCCCTCTCTTAAGCCTGATTAGGACAGACATTCCACATGCTGAAGGTGCTAGAATTCCTAAGTCACCTGGGTCGCTTCTGGGTGAAATACCAATTACTGGGAATTCATCTCAACAAGGCCCACAAAAAGAAAGCCCTGAAAGACACCCCTCAGCCCAACGGTGAACATATCACACGGATAATCCTAAAACTCCTCGCAAAAAAACCTTGTAATAGGTATTAGTACTCTTATAAAGCACTGCAGTGCTTTGTGTTTAATCCTTGAATAGACACAAGTAGAAAAGCCATACTCGATTCCAAAATTTCTGCTGCAAATTCCAGCTCAGCTGCTATTATTCCTGGCTTTTAAGGGATATATATATTTCAAATATACATAATAGTAAATTTAACTATCAATGAAAAATTTAAGTCACATGCCAAAACAGCATGCAAAATAATAGCATACAAACTTTAAATGTGTGTATTTTGCAGTTTTTAGCACAACCATTTGTTTTACAAAAGACCTACAGATTAAATACAAAATATACTATTAGTTTTAGGCACAAGAACAACCAATTTTTTTATGCCTTGCCTGAAATAATGACTAATTAGGCCAGCACCACCCTGCAGTCATTTCCATAAATCTTGCCTTTACATTTAAATCACAACAAGAAGAAAACTGACTTAACAACAACAAGAGCATATTTTTCATTAAAGTTTTCTTAAAGCAAGATCAGGACAAGAAATTATTCTGTAAAGTCAACAAGCTGATGTTATTGTTTATTTGGAGAACTTTACTCAGACCAAACAAAAAGTTGCACTCAGAAATTTGCTGTATTAAAACTGCAGTCAGCCAGGGGAAACTTTCAACTGGGAAATCATGAAACAGAATTTCACAGGATCTTGATGGATTTCTTATAAAGCAAAATAATCTCACAGCATATTCCTTGTGTAAACCTTGAAAAGAACCAGAATATAAAAGATGCAATATGTTCAACTACTTGTTGAATTTTTGTTTTTGGGCATATTTGTATGTAAAGTAAATATTAAAGCAGAAAGATACACTGGAAATACAATTCAGATGAAATGAGGAATGAAATGTACTTCAATTAAGATTTTTGTTCTAAAATGATGGGAATTACAGTGCTTCTGAGAAACCACTTGTTTAACTGTATACACTAGGCAAGATACTTATAAAAACACTTTATTTTCATAATGCAACAGGGACTTTATTTCTATTTTACTTACAAAGGTGTCACCTGGTAAATAAACACCAATAAAACAGAATCAAGATTTATTTAGTCACATATTCCACAATAAGGTTATTAACACACAACTCTGAGGTTAGCTTTTCTTCCCTACCCCAAAACTGATTGGAAAGAACAGGGAAAAGTGGGATATTTCTCTAAGAGGTGGTCTAGAAATGGAGCTAAGCACACCACCACTGCTCTGGCTAATCATCCATCCTGAGTTTTAAGCATTCCCAACTATTTCCTTTTGCATGTTCACACAAAGGTTTGTAGTATTCTGCAAGTTCTTCCATACAATGGCTTTACAACAGGTCTGTTTCTAATATGTGTATTTTATTAAGCTTTAGGAGGATTAACCAAGGTTCTCAGTTCTTGAGGAAAATAGGGCATGGCAACAGCAAGGTCTCCAGCCTTCATTCCAACACACTCGACTGCTGAATCCTGCCACGGTGAGTCATGCCCAACATGGGACACGGATCCCATCCCAAGAAGGAATAAAACACTGCATCATATTAAATCTGCATCCAATTACTTAGGTGTGAACTCAAAGGGTGTGGTTTTATCTCAATGACAGCTTCTAAAAACGACTGTGAAAGAAATCTTGCACTCTGGATGGTGTTTTATCCATCAAGACCATGACCACCACACATTTTCAGTTGCCAGAGGCACAGCCAAAGTGACCTTCTTAAGAAATACTGTTGCACCTCCAAGAAGAAAATATTACCATGGTATTTAGGGTAGTTCCATACTTGTACCACGAGCATCAGTAACACAGACAACCTGCTGCACAAACAGGCACTGGCTGCCCAAAAATAATCTTGGAAAAGTGAAGCCACAATGGTACACTGCTGTAGAGCCACAATACATACAGATGTTTTCAGATGCAAAACTAATTAAATTCCCCTTTTTTGGGTCACCCTAACATTTTTTCACAGCAATTCAGCAAATTACATATGTAATACATTTTGAACATTTGATTATATGCAAACTTATATACACAAATATTTAAATCCGAGTTGCTTATCCAAGATCTACTTACTTTGGGATTTATGTATCACAACTGTTTGCGTTCTTTGCTTTGACCCTAAAAAAATAATCAGGGGAAAACATACAAACCACTCTTAGTGCCTGGCCTTGCCTGTCTTCCTCCAACTCCTGCATTTCATCATTAGTGTTACATACTTCACTGTTAATTTTAGACATTGCTCCAGTTCTCATTTGGACATCAAAGAGCTACTCATACCCAAAATACCAGCAATTTGAAATACTGGCTTCCCTACTTATTGTCATTTATAACATGAAAAGATCTTTGATTTCTTGCCTACAGGAAACACTGCTGATCAAAAATAAAACATATATATGCTGCCATGAATTCCTATAGATGGGGTCCAGGATTTAGGATAATGGAATGGAGACATGGTTTTCAGATTTACATTTCCTACTCTGCCTGGCCCTTCACACATTTATTTTTACTTTCACATCTGACATGCAGCAATATGGCCAGCTAAGGTGCACGTTTAAGACATCCATTGATATAAATCCATGGAGAAGTGAAATTCACACCAGGTTCTGTGTCCTTGCAGCACTCAGGTCTCGCTTCCCCACCGATAACTGCTCCACTTACGGATGGCTGGGGGCAGCCCAAGGCTGGCTCTCCACAGCCCCCTGTTAGCAATTCCGCCACCAAAGATTAAAGTGATTCTCCTGCTTTAAAAACTTGGTAGAGAACATTTCTCACATACAAATGGGGTAAAAAAAAAATGGTAGCCAGCTTTTTTTCTTTTCTGAAATGCCTGCTGCATGAGTTCCTAACAGGCTTGAGTTTATATTTAGAGTTTGCTCTACACTTTTGCCATTTTTTAAATTAAAAATAATAGTACATTACACAACGAATTCCAAACAATGAGAGACTCGCTGTGTTCAAATCAGCAAGCCATTTGCTTTGGTTTTGTTACTACTCCCACTGCACAACAGCTCATGTCTCAAGCAGTGGAACAATCAACATTAAGATGCAGTTCTTCACACCAGCATCATAAAATAGAATCATTAAACAGTTCAGGCTGGAAGGAAACTTAAAGATCATTTTATTCCAACTCCTTGCCATGGGCAGGGACATCATCTGCTAGAACAGGCTGCTCCAAGCCCTATCCAGCCAAGCCTTGAACACTTACCACTACTATAACCAAGAATAACTCTCAAACCACTAGAAATTTTCAGTTTATTTCCCTAAAACAGAACAAAATTCTCTTCATACGGGACTGTATATGTTATATTTGTGAACCCAACTTCTACAGAAACAGCAGTTACCACTTTTATTTAACCAGGTAGCATGTCAAGTCTATGCACAAAACAATTGGAACAGCTAATCCAGGACAGTATTCCACATTAAGTATTTGCTCAACAGCTGCAGGTGAAATGCCTTACCCCCATGGCTCTCCCAGGCTGGACTATATGGGATTGTTTTGGATAAAGACATTTCGATCTTGTAAAGCCAAACAACGAGATGCATAGATATTTACATTCTTTTCTGTAGTTATACTCCAGCTTACAGACAGGAACAACTGAAACACAGCAAATGGTGCCAGAACTACTTGCCCTCTCTATGTCAGGAAGTGCTTGGTGTTATCACAGCTTCCAACAACCACTCAGGTTTTGCACAAGGAGCTGATTCCAGGAGCCCTGAATGAAGGAAAGTACACTAAACATGTGCTGATGATAAAATCATCTGCTTACACACTTCCACCAGTGCAGGACATTGGTCAGAGACCACAAAACTTCGCTGCTTTGATCAAAACAGAAAGCAACAAACTCAACGCTGTAAATTGGGACAGAGGCCTAAAATGCTCAAGGCGTGTGGCTCTGAGCTATGGGCTCAAAGCACTTTGCAGTCACAGAGTGCAGAAAACATTTATAAAAAGCTAAACCAGGAACTTTTTTGTTTTCATATTCTCAAATTTTATTGAGCAGAAATGTTTGAGGATAGTTTATTGCTTTTACCGGCCACTCTAAAATGGGCCTCCAGCCAGCCAGGTCTTTAAAATATGTCTATATCTCTGGTTTTAAAACAACATTAAGGAAGTTGTATAATTTTTACACTGGAGTCTGAGTGACTTAGCAGCAAAAGCGACAGGTTTCAGCTGTAACACAGACACTTTGCAAGCTGCGGGCACCACTTTTGCAACAGCACCTGTTGCAGGTGGTATTGATGCTAATGCAGGAATTCACAAGGGTTAATTAACAGGTGTTTAACTCATGGCACATCCCAAGAGACTCAAACTCAGGTGTGCCAGAAATCAAACTGCATTTCATCAAGCTGAGGGAGGAATTCTGTGCTCTGTTTGTAAAGTACCAGCACCCTGAGCTGAGTTTTTGTGGTGGGTTCCACCGTCAGTATCATTCATTAAAGGGGGAAATTGACCAGAAAGTTTGTAAACAAGTCAATTACAAAACATACTCGTGCATTGCTACAACTGTAAACAGCAAGATGTTTACACTATATTGAGAACAACCTTCACTTTCTTATATATACACAAACTCAAAAAAAACAGGACTGATTTGAAATCCTATCTCCCCTTTATGCAACCTGGACTCACAGTATTTAAACTGACTTTAGCACACCTAGACTTTTAAGAAAGGGGAAAAAACACAAGGCAAGAATACACTCGATATGAGGCCTTGAAAGCCTCAATTAAAATTCAATATTGTACTTCGTATAGAGGCTCTTTACATAAAAACCCTGTCATGGTTTGGATTTAAGGTTAACCAGGTTAATAGAATCCAATAAAATAGTTCTATTGAATTATGCCAAGCCATTGTTATAACCCACACTGAAATCTGCTATTTGACTTTACCTGACTATTGGGCTCAACTCTGAACCATAAATTAAGCCTCAAACTATTTCCCATATTCCTTAAAAAAAACACAGTACATCCTTTTGCACCTTTAAAGGTTTCTCTCCTCCAGTCTGCTACTCCAGTCATGTGTTAAAAGATTTGTGCAGCCCTGCCAAGTCCCATTCATCCCAGACGCACTTTCCTAAAGTTGGGATGTGTTTACAAAGTATATTTAAGCAGCTCCTCTGCTGCAAAGTGTTCTGTTCCAGGGCATACTTAGCTTATAATAATAAAGCCGATTTCCTAAAATCCACATGTTTCGTACAAGTAGTGTTTTTAATGTCTCTGTTTTCCTCCTTCTTAAAAGCTTGATGGAATGCCAAAGCTAAGGGTACAATTTCTCCGGATAGCTTCACCAGCAGAACTGCTCATACGTATAAACATTTTAATTCTGCTACTTGGAACCAAAGCAGATTCAGATTCTGCCGCTCCCTTTAACTGCTAACAAAAAGCAGCCCCTGCCCTGCACACCTTGCGTGCCAAAACAAAAGGGCAAAAGAAGAAGAACGTCTGTACGGAGCAGCCTCCCCACGGGCACCGCGACCGCCCGGGCCCGGCGGTGGCTGCGGCGCGGGCCCAGGCCGGGCCAGGCCGCGCTGCCGAGGGCCCGCCCGCCCCGGGAAGGGGCCGGGGCAGCCGCGGCCGCTGCCCGCGCTCCGGGCCCCGCCGGCAGCCATGTTAGAGCGGCGGGAGGCGGCCCCGCGGCTCCGAGGAGCGGCCGCTGCCCGCCCGCGGCGCTCAGGGCACGGCGCGGCCGCAGGTGCCGGGAGCCGCGGCGGGCGGAGCCGGCTGCTCCGCTCCCCTCGGTTCCTCTCGGCTCCCCCCGCCCAGCGCGGCGGGGCTCGCCCGGAGTCCTCTCCCCGCCGCCGGTCCTGCGGCCGAGCGCCCGCCCCGCTGACCCCTTCCCTCCCTCCCGCCTGGCGCGGGCGGCCCCGCTCTCACCCCACCCCGAGGGCGCTCACCTCCTCCTCCTCCTCTTCCTCCTCCTCCTCCTCACTCCCTCCTGGAGACCGTCGGCACCGACGCGCCGGCGTCCCGGCCCCTCCCTCAGCTCAGCGCCGGCCCCCCCTTCCGCCCCGCCGCCCGGGGACCCTCCCTGCCCGCGGGGACAGCGGGACGGGCCCCGCCGGGAGAGCCCGGCTGCCGGAGCGGGGCACGGGCGGCAGGAGCCCGGGGAGAAGCGACGGAAAGGGAAACAAACCGCGCGAGGAAAGCGCCGAGCCCCTCGGCAAGAGTTTTGGGAGCAGGGAGGGGGTGGGAGGAATAAATAACAAGGAGTTCTGCACCAGGTGGGCTAAATAGAAACAATTAGGAAGAAGATGGTTTTCTGGGAGAAGCAGCTGAAAAGAGTGACAATCAGGGCTGGTGCCAGCTAGATGTGAGTAGGAGGTGTGTGTGCTTTCAGTAACTTAAGCCTTCTCAGGTGTTGCAGCTCCTGGGAGAGGCTGAGCAGGTGTTATCTTAGAATCATCATAGATTGCTAAAATGGTTTGGGTTGGAAGGGACCTTAAAGACTTCCTTGTTCCAACCTGCTGCTGTGGCCAGGAACTAGACAGGTTGCTACTACTAGACAGGTTGCTCCAAGAACCATCCAGCCTGGCCTTGAACACTTCTAGGGATGGGGCAGACACAACTTCCCTGGGCAACTTGTTCCAGTGCCTCACCACCTTCCCAATAAAGAATTTTTTTCCTAATATCTAATATAAACCTGTTTTCTTTGAGTTTGAACCTGTTCCCCCTTATCCTGTCACATTATGGTCTTGTAAGTTGTCTTGTCCCAATTTTCATGTAAGTTCCCTTCAGACACTGGAAGATCACAACCAAACCACCCCCAAGCCTTCTCTTTTCCAGGCTGGACAATCCCAATTCCCTCAGCCCTGTGTCACTGGAGAGGTGCCCCATCTCTCTGACCAACCCGGTTGCCTCCTTTGCAGGTGTAATTGTTACAGGCAGGTGTATCAACCCTCTTATTGCCCACACTGAGTAACAAACCTTCCCGGCAAAACTATTTCAGAGGAGAAATATTTTGTCACACCGGCTCATTTTAGCATGGTGTTATCTCTGGTATGTAGACAGAAACTTTTTTTTTTTTTTCTTTTAATAGGAAGTCAAAATGAGTAACACCTAATGGAGTGATAAAGCAGAATTTCCAAAGAGTACAGCTGTGAGAAGCATCAACACCACTAACTTGAGGAATTACGTATTTTTTTCCCTACTTTGGTTAGTCAGTGATTGTGAAAGGGTGACTAGAAGGCTGATTTGCATGAGAAATACTCTTAGGATAATGCAGTGTTTAGTTTCACAAGTTCTTAGGTTCAAAAATCCTGGTACAGTTGTTTTCCAATTGCTTTCCACTGTCCTGCACCTCTGAATTCCTGACACTGCAAAGCTGTGGAAATGTGAAAACATCACAAAAGAGACAGTTCTTCATAGGTTTTACCTAGGCAGAAATTGTAAGACCTGAAAATCTTTTAATATTTATCATGCCCATTATAAATAATTTTATTAGGTTGTGTCTTTCAGACAGGGTGACAGATGAGGAGGCCTCCAGTCCAGCTGAATAATTTGCTCCTGGCATGTGCTGGAACGCAGACAAACAGGATGTTTTATCCCCAATTTATGGATAGAAAAATTGAGGCAAGGAAGTGAAGGCATTTATTTTCCAAGTGTAGAAGTGCTCATTTGTAAGCAGGCAATTTAGGCCTGAACTTTTCTTTTCCCCCTTTTTTTGAGGAAAAGGACCATGTATATACAGTTCCCATTGAAACTACACTTGAGGCACCCAAGCAGAAAGTCTTTGGCCATACTCTTTTGGGGTCCTGCTGCCCTAATCCCATGTTCTAATTGGCCAGTAATCTGTGGACAGATATTGTAACAGTTCTTTTAGAATATTTTTCTACTTCTCACTCATTTGCATACTAATGGCATAAAAATAGGCACTTCCTGCCAGTAATTAGTTGGAGCCCAGAATTTAAAGAAAGAAAAACACCACAGCATTATGGTAGATGGATGGTACTGAGGAAGCTGCAAAAAAGAGTCACTTCTCTGGTGCTCAGAAAGTGCCTTTAATTTGGAGTTCAAGGCTGGCAACTCTGTTACCTCTGTGTGACAGGGATTAACTGTTTGCTTGGCCTAATAACTTTGCTTCTAATGAGCCCTCTAACTTTTTCCATGGCAAATCACTCAATCTGTCCTGCGCCCAGGCTCGCTGCTGTAAAATGTTTTTCTTTTTTTTGCCTTTTTCCCAGAAGGAATAATGCTGGCAGTGAAGTCTGTGAGTGGAGTTCCTTGTGGATCACCGTGCCTCAGACCAGCACGGGGGCTGCTCAAGGGTTTCTCACCTAATGAGGCGCTGCGGAACCCATGCCACATCAAGTCATGTGGTGCTCTAGGTTAAAAGAGTCCTTTAGGAGCTGTGTGTAAACATGAGGTTATTTGACATCTCACATGTAGGCCGTAGACTGACTGCAAACCAAGCTGATGATAGCTGGAAATTTTCCTCTTCTGATGTAGCAACATATTGGGTTTACATATCATGGAATCATGGAACAGTTTGGGTCAGAAAGGACCTTAAAGATCATCCAGTTCCAAGCAACGTCAGTGAGATGGTGAAAGTTTATTTTGCTGCTTTCATTTCCCTAAATTCTGGAGATCCTCATGACATGGTGCTGCTGGAGTGAGTCCAGCAGAAGATACAGACATGGTTGAGGGGCTGGAGCATCTCTGTTCTCAAAGAACAAGGGGATGGATCCAATAAAGGGTATTTATGCTGCTTAAGACTGAAACCTGCAATGCAGAGTAAGTGTTTGGTTCCCCTAACAAGATCCAGAATCATGGAATGGCTTGGGTTGGAAGGGACCTTAAAGACCATCCAGTGCCAACCCCTCCTGTAATGGCCAGCAATGTTCCACTGTCCCAGGTTGCTCCAGGCCCTTTCCAGGCCTGGTCTTAGACACTTTTAGGGATGGAGCAGCCACAGCTTCCCTCACCACTCTGTGCTAGGGCCTCCCCACCCTCACAGGCAATGATTTCTTCCTAATATCCAATCTAAACACACGTTCTTTCAGTTTAGAACCCTTCCCCCTTGTTCTGTCATTCCAGGCCCTTTTCCCCAGTCCCTCTCCAGCTCTCCTGGAGCTGCTTTAGGCACTGGATGGGGCTGTAAGGTTTCCTTGGAGCCTTCTCTTCTCCAGGCTGAGCAAATCAGCTCTCTCCATTTCTGGAGATGCTCCACCTTTCTTACACCTTTTATTTTGTCTTCCCTCCATCCAGCCCACTTTGTTGCTAATCTTAATGTCAACCATGTGCCAAACTCTCTATTACATTGTGCTGAACTTAGAAGTGAAATTGTGTCACTTTTTTTTTTTTAAATCTTGAAAAGCAAACCTTGTGAAGCTTGTATCCAGCAGAACTATAGTGCCAAAAAGTATTTGCCTGAAAACTTTGAGACTGTAGCTTATTAAAGCACAGATCCTTAAGATGATTGGGTCTATTCCATTAGTAGATTTATAAAGTGTGCAGACTGGATAAACAACAGTGACAGCTTGGGGAAGTGTATGCACCTGTTTATTAAAAAGACGTTAACAAGGGCAAATCTAAAATAAGAACATGTACCACAACCCAATTTTCAGCAAATTTTTATGCATGCCTACACTTAAGGTTACCAATGTTATTGGCAATTTCTCTCTCTCTTTTCTCTCTCAGAAGTACACGGCAACTGATGAGCACGGAGCATCTGTGGCAAAGGAAAAAAATACCGTCTTCAAATTTTGAGGAGCAAACATGACCCTTTCTTTCTCTACTGTTTTCCACCCACATTCAGTTACTGTGAGAGAAGAAAGAAAATTTAGGAAAAAAAAGAAGCAGAAATATTTTCTTTGCAGGGAATGTATTGTTCTCTAATTCACAAGCAAGCACTTTCATCACCTCTGCTTCCATTTTGCTCTACATCATAAGTGACAACGAGTTTTCTGTATTTTGCTGGTATAACTTAGAAGGGGTCACAATTCTAAAAGTTCTCCTGCAGAACTGAGTCTTCTGTTTGGATGTATGCAAATTCTACAGCACTTATGCCACTTGTACTTTGCAGATAGGTATAAGCGTATGCAAAAATGGAGATTATATGTGTACATGCAAGTTTTCAGAATTAATCAGCCAAGAATGTACAAAAACTACAAATGCTTTGCTGAAACTTGGCTCAAAATAGATTTATGAATTAGCCTGCTATAGCAGCTTTCACTCAAGCTTCCTAAATGCACTCAATTTTTATAAATAATTAATAACTTTTAAGATCTGCATGATGATGGGGCTTGGAGCAACCTGGTCTAGTGGAAGGTGTCCCTGCCCATGGCAGGGGCATTGGAAGGAGATGGTCTTTAAGGTCCCTTTCAACAGAAACCATTCTATGATAACACTATTGCCCCAGAAAAGCATTTTAACAATATATTCCAGTCTTGGGAGGACCTGATGGTACTTTTGTCTATTCAAAATTTCTGTCTTAGTGTTTTTATAAGTACAAATTGCTGTTGGCCTGGAGCCCCTCCAGGATTAGCTCTTAATCCTCAAAGATATGTAAGTGCTACCACCTTACTTTTAGAGATTGAAAACAGGAAACTGCATGGGTTAATAACCGAGTAAATAATTAAAATGTAGGCTCCAAACTTGTCAAAAGTATTACAAGCACAGTCACAAACCCTTCTTGGAGTCACCTTCATGTCAGTAGTTGATGTGTGTATTTTTGAAGACAAATCCAAGCCCTGGACTTGCCTGAGTCCTGTGTTTCAGAGTATGGCCAGGGTACAGGATAGGTCCCTCAAACACATCTGATTATTTCTGTTATCATGAACTGAAGCAAAGGGTCCTGGAACATTTCTCACAATTCAGCAGGCAAAAAAAAAATGCAATGTTTTACTTCAGTCTACCTTTTACTAGAGCTGGGTACAATAGGATGTGATTATTTTAGGAACATTAAAAATATATACTATCTTCCTCCCATGCTAGGTAGAATAGTAGTCTGAAGTAGTTTTGCTTTGTAATTTTCTGAAACGAAGAATTCTGACTTAACCAAACCTCTTCAGAAGGAAGCTGGCTGATATTATCTTACTTCCCTCTTTTCTTATTGTGGAATTGTTGAGAGAGTGCCAGTTGTTGCTACTTGTCATCACAACTTTCTAGTCCATATTATTGCTCGTTAGAGGCAATAAATGTTAACCAACAGACTACTTAAAACTGACCAGTGTACAGAATTTGAGTGCATACGTAATAAAATGAAGACATTGTAAATCTGGGTTTGCACTCATTAGTTGCACACACACATAATACCTACCTTCTGAAAAACAGTTCTCCTTTATTTGTCTTCATTATATTTGTTCAGCAATGTTTTTTAGGATTTTTATTACTTGGATGTTATAGTACTCAAGGGAATTAATGTTTCTCTTTGAGGGGATTGCAGCAAGACTCATGGACACAAGGGATGCCAGAAATGGGAAAACTGGGAATGTCAGGATGAAATACCAAGGATGATGATCACTAAGATACTTTTGTCCCACATGCACAGTAATAAGGTTGTATAAGGTACCAAGGCTGCTGAAGTGGGTGAATGGGTCCTGGGGCTGGTCCAGCAGACAGTGGATGTGTTGAGGGATGTGCAGAGGGCTCACTTGCTCTGCTAGGACTGAGCTAATGTACAGCTGATTCCTCTCTTGGGGAAACTTCAATTCTGGGTTTCAGAGGGGACCCTTTCAGTATTCCTAATTATATTTTTGGCTACAAAGCCTGGCAGTCTTATAGAGTTGTTGGGGTCTCTGACACCAAAGGAGTGTAGCCTATTTTATACCAATGCAAAAGATTTTATACCACTGCTGCCCACTGCTCAGAAAGGCAATGGTATAAGTACTCCCCCCCCAAAAAAAAAATCAAGCTCTGAGCAGATTAACAAAGCTGTTTGCTATTATGGACAAAAGCAGCAGGGAGAAAAAAAAAAAAAAAAAAAAGGAGAGGAAATGGGCTGTATTACTGTGAGTTGGCACAGAAATGAAATACCAGGCTGCAATTTATGTATAGTAATTGTTCACGAAGCATTCTTTGGGTTTTGATAGTGACTCATTGTGTTCTTTCTGACCTTTGATGTACAGGATGGGCTGCTAGAAGACAGAGGAAGCCACAGTAAGAATATAAAACTTTATTAACTTAAGATTTTGTTGGTTTGTTTGCTTTTTTTTTATTATTGCTCATTGGTAGTTAGTATCTCTGGAAAAGACAAACAAAGGCATTTACCTTGAGCCCTCATGGGTTTTGCCATCTCTCCCAGGCTTTTGTAGTTGAACAAACAGTTGAAAAATAGCTTTGGTTTTAAAAAGGAAATTTGCTAAACAATTGGTTGCTGACGTTGATTACTGAGTTCTGAAAAATAAGATAACTGATTGCAATACTATTGTGTTAGTAGCCCAGGTAATAAGCAGTATAAGCCCTGCTCTGTGCAAGACACACAAAAAAGTTATCACAAAGATATTCTTCTGAGTGTATGTTTTATGTTTTAAAGAAAATTATGGAAAAAAGCTTCCATAGAGTCATCAGAGTAGACACAAGAGGCTCTTCAGCACCGTTAAGTTCCATTATGTAAATCCACAGTGATGTAAGCCAGACACTGTCAAGTTTGATACGCCCCAAATTTGACCTAATTAGCCATTTGGTTGTTACTTTTTTCAAAGCTTGTGCAACTGGGCTCAGTTCAGGATATAGATGCTAATTGAACACGTAACCTACAGGTGCTAAAGGATCCTCACAAAGGAAGGCCTATCCTATTAGGAATGCAAGTCAAGGCCCAGGGTCATCAGCTCAGATGGTGGGGATGGGAAAAGAAATCCCATCTACAGCTCTCTTCACATGGCCATGTTATTTCCAGGAGTGAAATTCAAATTCAGGGTAAACCAATGCAATCTAATAGAGATTTGCCAACTGGAGCCACTGGGCTTCAGGGAAGGAGCATTGCTTCAAGCTTTAGAAATCTGAGACTCTATGAGGCAAAGCCTGAAGTGGTTTATCCTACCCCCAGCAACAAACACACCCCAGTGCAAGCCACAGATTAAATTTTCTCTCGTTCACTGACCCACCATGTGATCTGTAGGTGCCTACATGCATGACTTGTTCCAGCTTTGCCTTCCACCTTTCCCGTCCCTGTCCGAGTGCCCCCAGCCTGAGATCGTCACCTTTACACCCAGGTCCTCTTCCCACCCACTTGCCAAGACTGCAGTAACCTTTTGTCATGACTACACCTTGGCCCAGATGCTGCAATGTAAACACTCTCTGCTGTTTCTCTGCAATGCCCAAACCAAAATGAAATGAGATAAAAAGAGCTGCACAGCCTCTGAGTTTCCTGGCTTTTATCTTTTTATACCAAAGCCTTTGTGTTAATTTTGCATAGCTATTTTTACATGAGGAATAATATCCTGAATTACTGCTATCACGTGCACTTCAGAATCCCACCTCACCATCCTCAAGTCATCTGGCAACCTGATAGTGTTTCCTGCTCCTTGCCTCACATCAGTGCTGCAGAGAGCTTTGCTAAAAGTTTCACATCTGAAAAAGCAGATGATTTGGCAACACCTTCCTATAGATATTTTTTTTTTCCTTAAAGAAGTGTGCCTGTCTTTGAGTAAACTTTTCTTTCCAACTGTTCTTTTTTGTCAGCTTGCCAGCTCAACTTCTAGTATTGTTCTGCAGAGATTGCTGTAAGGAAAAATGAAAGAGAAGAGAAAGGTAGAGAACTGGAGGAAAGGGAAAAAGGGTTCAAAGGGCATTTAAAGCCTGGGGAGCCTAGCATGGGAAGGGAGATAGGCTTAGGAAACAGGGAATAAAATGGTGGAATGAGAGATAAAACAAAAACATAAAGGATAAGGGATTAGAGAGATAAGGAGTTCAAGAGATGAAATGTGAATAAAGGAAAACAAGAAAAATAAGGATGAAAGGGAAGAAGTGACAGGAGTAAGACATGTAAACAATTAACTAGGAAAATATTCTGTTTATTTTAGTGAAAGAAAATTATAGTATCTTTATTATTCTCTGGTTTACTAGTTCAGAGGAATTTTTCAAGCTAAGAGCTGACACTTGGGTAGTATTACTGAACAATGATAAATATAAGACTTCCAGTTGTTGACTTAACCCATTCTGAATTTCTTTAATTAATATGCCATTCAGACAGCTAAAATTTGGGTGACAAGAACAATAAAAAAATATTAACCACTGCAATAGAAAGTGCAGATCTGGAAGAACTCTTTCCAATATTTGCAGTTAAATCCATCAGCTCATTGATAACCGCTCCAGAGCAGAGTGGCACACTGAAGATTAATACCACAGATGAAGAGAGCAAAAATATTTAAAAGCAGTGCTGGGTTCAAGTTTCTGCATTGCCGACTGACCAGGAGAAAATTGCTCAAGATCACCATTTTTCTGTGAAAGTATTTCACTATTTTTTTGTCCCCTAAGATATTCATCATAAAGTGTTATCAGGTCTCAGTTTCTGCCTGAGCTGTTCACATAGGTCACATAATGTGGTGGAACCCAGATAATAATGCTTGTTTTCCCTTCTGAGCACATATCATCAGGAAGCTGAAATTTTGTCAAACCCACTCAGCTTTTTTGGGTTTTCTTTCACAGAAAGATTTTATATTCCTACAAGTCTAAACTCAACATCAAAAAGGCCTAACAAAAAAACCCACAGTTTTTGTGCTTGATTCTGGAAGTCACCAAACATCTCAGTTTAGCCATTATCCCTCCCTCTCCACTACCCTTAAATTTGTGTAAAATGGTTCAGATGTATAAAGAAAATATTCCTTGAGGTCAGTTACTTGACATATTTTTTTTTTTCTGTCCATGTAGCTCCAAAGGCTTCTGAGCAGGTCTCAGGCTGCTGTGAAGGTTTCTGAAGACACAGTCAAGGTGTTACACATCCCTTTTCCTCACACTCGATAGGACAATCTCCCAACAGGATTTCTTCCCCTGGAGCATCTACAGAGAAGAGGAAATGAAGTCTCAAATGATTGCCAGTCCCAATTCTGGTGCCCTCCATGCCTATTAATTCTGTCAGAGGGAGAGGAATCTTAGCATTTAAAGGTTTGTTTCAGTACAAATCATGAGTTAGTCGATGGAAAACTGGATTTACTTGAAAGCGACAAAACCACATTAAAACAACCCTAAAACAACCTTGTTCCAACCCTGTGAACCCAAACTGAGCAGCCTAAAGCACCTAAGAGCCATAGGAGGCAGTTGTGTGTTTACAGAAGGACCCAAGCCTTACGTCCTCTCCTAAAGTATTTGAGGTATTGCAATGAGAAACCACCAGTAACAAACAGCAATTTAAACATCCTAAATTACATTGTGCAAAGTCTCAGCTTGCCAAGTGCCTGAATGAAAAAGGATGTGGAAGATGGGCTCCCTTCATTCTAATTCATCCCATATTCTGAGAGTATCTGTTAAAAATAGGACATTTTCTGTTCCCTAATAATAATAATTTTCCATAGACAGCTGTTGATGTGCCCATAAGTTCACAATAGCTCTTTTTGCAGTGGATTGTAATAACAACTTCTTCAACTCTGTCTTTGAATTCAGAGCTGTACAAGCTATTCACAGCGAGCACTTTAATCAGTGAATTTCAGCTTTTATTCTGACTTTGGTTTGTTATAAATGCTGCACACAGACATTTGATATAAATAAACTTTGCCCCAGTGATTTGTTCACAACATGTTTTCACAGAGGAGTTTCAATATCCATTATTACCATTGCACAACTGCTCACCTTGGCTGACCAGGGTTGTTTGTTCTGGGAAAGAAGCAGTCACAGAGAGGAAATCCATGTCATGGGGCCATGATGGTCTGATGGATAAGGTGTGCTCAGTTTAAGGCAGGAGGAGCAAGATCACAAGACTAAAGAGGTTTTTAGGACTATTTTAATATTTCCGTTCCTGTTCCCTTGACTCAGACCTTGCTTGTAACATCGCTGGGAGAACAAAGAGACCACTTGAATGTTATAGGCTGAGGTCAAATTGAAAATTAATGATCTCTTATCACATTCAGACAAAGCTCCAGCTGCAAAGGGTGGGGTTGGGTGCTTTTCTGGTTTATTTAATAGCCACTGAATCAGGTCTCTGAACAGGGCTTGCCTGGTTAGAGCTGCAAAAGATGAGCTCACATGCCATTTTCTGAGTCCCTCAGCCATGCCCTCGCCAGAGCCTGGCCTGGCAATCCTTTGCATGGCTGGTATCTTCCAGGAGAGCAAACGGAGTGCAAGTTTAATATCTTAATGAAACAAATGTCAGGCATTTGTTTTATATGAATAAAACATCTTTGGCATAAACCACAGCGAAAAACAAATTCCAAAAAGGTTGTAAATCAGAATTCAGCTTTCAGGGCGCTAAAATGTGTGTGTGAAAAAGTATGCTGAAGAGCCAGCTCTATCTAAACTAAATCGTTTGGCAATGCCCTGTCAGCGCGGGAGAAAATGGATGTAATGTGCACATATGCAGGAGGAGTGACTCAGAATGATGTGCAAGTGTTACTGTATCTACTCCAAAAGAAATACCTGGAAGTCAGGAAATACGGCTCCACGGTTCAGCAGATTTGTCTGAGGATAGATGTTCTGGTTTTGAAACTCTGGTTTTTCCCCAGAGTGCTGTAAAGATGTCTCATGCAAACAAATACAGTCTGGGTCAACCGATATCTCTGGGACTATTGCACAAAGTATAGTTTTATTTGGTATTTATGGGAGAAGATTTTCAGAAGGAAAACATGCCTGCTGGCAGCTTAAGGACCAAACAATAGATTGATATCTGTAGGTCCTGGAGCAAGACCTGTAGCCTAAACACACACACATTAATCTGTGTGTAAGTCCAGGCATTTCCTTAAGTAGTCACGACAGTTTAATTGCCTATGAATATTCATATAAATGAGTTTTGTTTGGAAGAAGGGCAGCAATCTCAAATACTTGTACCAATCTCTATTCAAGCGCAGAAATCATCTGAAGTCTCCGGTTTCCTGTTTATAAGAGTTTGGGCTGCCCAGACAAAACACAGCAGCAGGAACAATAGCACAGGGCTTGGATGGCTCTTACGGCACCTCTGAGACCAGATTGTCTCAGCTAAAGGTAACATCACTCCAGTTTACAGTCCCAGAGCTGGAGCTGGAAACCTCAGGATGACCTGGTGTGTGTTCGTAAAGTTGGTGCTCCAATGCAGAGTGAAATGGCGCCAGAGAGACTTAGAATGGTGTGGGTTGGAAGGCACCCTTAAAACCCATCTAGTCCAACCCCTGCCATGGGCAGGGACACCTAGGTTGCTCCAGGTTTCTCCAAACCCAATCCAAACTGGCCTTGAACACTTCTAAGGATGGGGCATCCATAGTTTCTCTGGGCAACCTGTTCCAATGCCTCATCTTATTCATTGCCAAGAATTTCTTCTTAATATCTAGTCTGAATCTACCTTCCCTTAATTTAAAGTCATAATTTCCCTGTCTGTTACCACAGACCCTACCTAAATATCTGATCCAACCTTTCTTGTAATCCCCCTTTAAACACTGAAAGGCCCCACCATTACCCTACTCTATTTTAGTGTTTATAATAGACACAAACTGAAACACAACCTTGGGGCAGCTACTGTCGAGCTGTTGGTCCTCAAGGGGGTTTGCTGGGATAGGCTGCCCTTTGGAATCCTTCCAGGAGGGAAGAACATATTTTTTCCAAAGACAGTGTTGGGCCTTTGTGTTCATTTGCTGGAAAGAAGTCCTCCTCTGTCAGGTAGAGTGATTGAGGTTTCTTGGAAAACACCGATGAGGAGGCTTGTGCTGAGAAGACAGAGAAATGATGGAGGACCTTGCCAGAATAGCAGATCAGATAAAACTCTCTTGGTCACCATGGTGAGGAGGGAATTCAGCTCAAACAGAGCAGCAGACTGTCTCCCGCTCACTAGACTGTGATGCTCGGGTTCATCCCACTGAAGGGCATCTGTGAGACAGAGCTGAGCACCACTCAGGAGCTATTACGTAGTAGGTTGCAGTGCTGGCAAATGTTTTCAATTTTTTTCTCAAGTGCCATTTATATCTGACTTTCCCATGTTCCTCCCTGCTGCTACCCCAGTGTAAACAGCGCGGGGTCGTACAGGAACCACTCTCCCTCTTTCCAAAATGGTAATGCTGGGGATCTGAGGATGACTAATCTCTCCTGTTTACAGTCTGCTAGCTGTTTGAATCCTAACATAACTTAGATGACAGGGTTTGGGAGACTGGAGAATTACATGTTGCCAAGCTACTCAGGAAAATCTAAAATGAAAAAAAAAAAAGACTTTTCATGAAGTGTCTGGTAATTTCCCTCACTCCCTGAAACATCACAGGCTGTAGTTCTCATATCCTGCTCTTCCCTCTATGTTTAAGAAACACCTGATATATTCACCTTACCCATCTAGGACTTGGGACCAATTTACAAGGTGCCTACAAGAAGATGAAAAAGAGAAAGGAAGCAGAGATAGTAACTAAATCATGCCCTGGACCCGCTAAACTTTAAACAGCTGTGTTGGTATAGGAAATTTCCCATAGAAATTCCCAGATTGGGTATCTAGTCCCTTCTCTACACCTGTATCATCTGTATACTTATATGTATATATCATATATATATATATATATATATATATATATAATCCTAATACAAATATTTATATTTATGTATATATTTATGTGTGTATATATATATATTTAAAACCCAGCTGCATGTTCACTAACTGCCTTCAAAGCCATCCGGTGAGCCCTTAAATTATCTCTTTAAAAATCCTATTGCAGTTACATACCACTTATTTCAGCCTGCATTTAAGCCCATTAAATAAATCAGAGAAGATTTACACAATTCCACAAGTCCTTTTAATCACAAGAAAGATACAGGCAGAAAATGGTCGTCTGTCTGTAAACCCAAGCTGAAAAAGTTATATCAGAAATGAGGTGTAAATTTTTAAGATTGCACATAATTCAGCTGTTAGAACAATTTAACATTTGGATACTGCACATGGGATGTGGGATAATTTTTGTCGCTTGAAGTCTTTGAAATTGGAAAACTTCCTAGGAGATATGTTCCAAGTCAACCACAAGTGACTGAGCTGCAGACTCAATAACTCAAAATTGAGGTGGATTGTGTGAATGTCTGTAATCCACCCCACACAGGATGGCAGGCTGGAGAACTGGGATGGCCTCAGAATCTATGAAAACATTTTGTCTTTTCTGCTTGGTGTTTTAAAAGGAGCTGTCACAGCTCAATCAATTAATAAAAGATGAAAAAGGTGCAGCAAATAAAACTGCACTCAGTTAAAGACTGAAGGTGGCTATACCCTACAAAAGGTGAAGTGAATTATAGCAATTAAATAGAATGATCCTGATCAATTAAATAATTAATCACATTCCAAAGCTGATAAAATTTTTATTTGAGATTCAACACTTGAAGTAAAAGAAGAATTCTAATAGCTATGGAAGAACATAAATACCCAATTTGAAAATATATTCAGCCAAGCAGCTGTCATAGTAACCTTTGCAAATAAAAGTGTTATAGAGGAACTTTACCGGGGAATACGACACTAAGTGGTGTATTACTTCAGAAATCTGGCACTATTACTCATCTTAAATGGGAAAAATTTGACAAGAATGGGAGAATTCAGCTGTGCCAGCCTAGCAGGTGTGTGGGAAAGAACGCTTTCAAAGCAAAGCCCACAGTGCACTTCAATGTTGTGCCCTTTTGGGGCTCCCTGAAAAGAGTTTTATCTAATAGCATCTATTTTGTACCAGCCAGTGATTTAGCAAGTGATCTTTTGACTCATTTCTGGAAAAAATTACATGTGGCTGTTTATGGAAGTTGTTAGTGGAACAAGATCTTTCCTAGACCATACTTGTCATGGATTATTTTTTTTTTTCTTTTTGGCATAGTAAACCAAAGAGTATTTTGTGAATAGTGCATGATATATTACCGAGTAATATAGAAACATGATCACATCATTTTCATAGAACTGCAGAATCCCAGAAGGGTTTGGGTTGGAAGGGACCTTAGAGATCATCCAGTCCCATCCCCTGACATGGGCAGGGACAGCTTCCCTTATCCCAGATTCCTCCAAGCCCTGTCCAGCATGGCCTTGGACACTTCCAGGGATCCAGGGGCAGCTTCTCTGTGCACCCTGTGCCAGCATCTCCCTAGGGAACAATTCCTTCCCAATATCCCATCTAACCATGCCCGCTAGCAATGGGAAGCTGTTGCCTCTTGTTCTGTCATTCCACGCCCTTGTTCCAAGTCCCTGTCCAGCTCCCTTGGAGCCCCTTTAAGGGCTGGAAAAGGAAGAACATGCAGAGGAGATGCAGGGAATTTAAGCTGAAAAGCAACTTTAGCTACACTGTCATGTTTAAAAGCTAAACCAGGCCTTGTCTTGTCTCCATCTGTGCATGGGAATGAAAAGGCAGAAAAATCTGCCTCTCTCTAGGAAACTATTCCAACTGCTGCCTGTGGTATTGTTATCAGAAAATGGAAAAATTGTTTCAGTAGGAACCAAGGAGCTGCTGACTGCAAAGGTTTGGGCCCTGTCACAGAATTGTTCCAGCAGGTACTGCTGGAAACAGATGTGGGCAGATCTGATAATCCGAGATGCTTCTGAAATTACTAAACATCTCTTTATCTGGATACTCAAAGGTGAGAAAAGACAATGGGTTTCCCTTAGCACCCTTCTCACACAAGAAGATTTTGCAAAACATGATTTTACATCCAAAATCAGCAAAACTCTTCAGAGGAAAGGAGAATTATGTTTCTGATGAAAAGTACCGTGACATTTAAACAAATAGGAAAGAAATACCAAAACAGTATTGTGTTTTGGTACACCCAATGGAAGAGTATCCTCTCTGGATGTTTGTCCTGCTCTCCCCAACCCATTTTGACCTCTGCTCTGCCTTGTTGCTTGTTGTGAAAATTGCTGAAGTTTCAGGAATGCATTCATGCAGGTCCATCCCCTGTTTCTTACAAAAAATCCTGATAAGTTTGGTAAGATTACTGGCATTTACTTCTACATTTTTTTTCTCTATTTCTGGTTTTAATCCTGAAATTACTTCTTAACTTTTAACTGAAATATGAAATCTAGGCCTTTAGCTGATTGCAAGGTTAGAGATTCTCTAGTACCTTACCTCTCATCCTATACCACTTGGTCTTGCTCTTACCAGCCCTGATTTTGCCTTATTTCGTGCTGTGGCCTAGATGGTTTTTTTTATGCCATAAAAATCTCAACTCCTCAAAACTTGTCAAGGCTGACTTTTACTCTGGTGTAAGGTACATACAGCTCCTTTTCCTCTTTTTTATAATCTGCCAGAAGACGCAAACATTGATCAATAACTTCTCCCAGGGAATTTTTACTACAGTTTTATTACACTTTGGTCAGTTGATAAAAATAACCACATTTCACTGCTTGGGTAACCTGAACATCTTAACATCAACCATCATCACACCTGGATAATGGGCAATTAGTTTTTAAATATGGTCTGACTCATTCTTCCTCTTATGATCTCCATTAAACTCTGGCAGAGAAATTCTTCCCAGATCTTCAGTGCTGTTCTGGCTCTTTTAAGACTGGTTTTTTTCCTTCCTTGTGCATAATATCCTGCATATTCTAGCGCATGTGAGTGAAGATTTCTCATTTTAAAAGGATTTCTTGCTTTAAACTTACTATTTCCTGAAACTTGGCCTCATCTTTAGTCCAGCACTGGCTGTAGAAAAAGCAGCCAGGTTGGAAGGAAATTAACATCGAAGTTAGAAGTAATTAAAATTCAGAGTTGGCTGGACACTTGTGAAAAGTGCAGATGACTACCTGTGCCCACATATGCAGTGCATTTGTCTAAGTTACTGGTGTGTGAAAAGCAAGGAACGGAACGAAAGCTCCTCTTGCTGCCATAACTACAGCAGATGCTGCTTGCTGCCTGCTGAAATTCAGAAATGTGCTCTCATCCTTTTACAGCAGCCTTGTGCCTACCTCTTGTGCCCTTGATTTCAGACCTCTGACCTTGCCTTTCTTCTGGCATCCCGTAACAAACAAATTCATGGACAAGTAGGTGATCCTGTAAGAATCCAAATTATTTACAAGAAAAGGTATTGGAGAAGAAGCTGCTCAGACATGCTCCATTCTTGGCACTTTAAAATTTTCTATTTCTGATTTTAATTAATACCCTTGTGTTTAAGATGAAATGTGTTCAATTTGTACACAGTGTCACACTACAAGATCAGTTATATACATAGCAATACAATTATTATTCTCTGCTGACAAATGTACCGTGATATTGATAAAAAAGCAATAACTTCAATGTACATGTCAAAATCTGTCCCGATAGCTTATTACAGATTGTTAGATGAACATAAATTTCTAATGTTCAGCCTGTAAGGTTCATTTGTACCACGGCAGATGAAGGTACGGGCAGAAGAATTCATTTCAAACACAATACCAAGTCTCCGATACTCGTTGAGCCTAAGGTATGTCTTTGCAAGCATTCATGGAAGTATGGGTGACTATTTCCCCATTTCCCCAGGCCAGGACCAGGCTGCAGGGACCTGCTTAACACTCTTTAAGTGTCCCTGAGATCTTCTGGTTCTGGCCAAAATCCAGCAGCTTATCCAAAATCACGTTTCCATGTTTCCAAGAAGGAGTGGCTTTGGAAGCTACCTGGGATGGGCTGTGCTTGAGGGAACTAAGACAGGAGCAGAGCCCCAGTGCAGGTTTTCCCAGGTCTGGAGTGGGTTGTGGGCTGGACTTTTATGAAAACAACCTCTATCACATTGACACGTTTGCTTGTTTTTATGTCTCTCTTTGAAAGGAAAGGGAAACGGGGGCACGGCCTCAGATAGGTCCCGCTTCCTCCTTCATTCATCAGCTTTCTTACCCACATTTAGAAATGCAAGGAAGCCACTTATGAGCCATCTATTTTGGAGGCATACCAGATTAAAATAAACCTGTTCCTATGGCTGTGGAGTTGGTGAGGATGCTGAGAGGGACAGAGGTGAAGCACTGACAGAGGCGGTGGTGAGGCCGAGAAGCCACAGCGTTCCCCGTGTGCTGCACCATTGGCTTGGATATCCCATGAGATGGCCAGGTAGGGTCAAACCTCCTCTTCCTTCTCACAGGGACATGACCACAAGGGCTCCTGCTTGAGGATTTGTGTGGCAGAAGGGGTTTTCCCACCCTCCTCAGGAGAGGAGATAAAGATGTGTTTGTTTTGTTTCCCAGAGCCTTGTACCTCTGCTTTGTGCAGAGGAAATGAAAGGTATAGTCAGTGATGGTACTGGTGATTTATTCTGGTGCTGAGCCTTTTTTTTTAAGGTCATCAGCTGCATGATCTCTTCACACAGTGCTTTCAGTTGATTACAACTTTTTAGTGTTTTCCTGTGGGCCCTTTTTTCTCTCTTCACTTTTTCTGCCTGTTCAGCTACATTTTCCCAATGAAAAATAGCCACTGCAAAGACTTTGCTTGCTTTCTTGTTGTAGAGACCCAGTAAGACCAGCCCCAGCATCAGCTTCCTTAGAAGGACATGGATGAACCTCATCCTCATTTGTCTGGGGGAAAAGTTTCCCACCTTTCCATTCAGGTGTGGCAGAGGAACAACAGAGAGGTCAATATTTCATCTTCAATTAGCATTTTTGTATTTCAGCTGACTTCATGATCAAGTTCTGCGCACAGAAGAATTTTGTTTCACTAATAAACATTCTCCTGTGTAATAATACAAGCTAATTTCTCAAAAAAACCAAGATTTTATTGTGAAAAGGAATGTAAAGTTACCTTGCACCAACATAATTATCGTTCTTTGCAATCCCACAAAGCAAGAAGGTTCAATTACATCTGTTCAACAGTGAAACTCCACCAAAATTCCATCTATCATCTGTTGTGCAGGGTAATGGAAACTATTGTACCACATTAAAGCTGAGGTATAAAGAATTTGTATATGTAAATGGCAAAATTCTGGGACATTTTTTATGAGCAGTTATGTGCAATATTGTCACCTAATTCCCATTTTAAAAACAGCCACTACACCCCAGTTACTTTTATTTTTTCCTCTTCATTCAGCTGTTCCTCAAGTGAAATGTCTCCTTTTAAATGTATTGAGTGGACACACTTGAAGCATTTGGGGCTGGAACCCCATTATTCCTTTGCAAATCAGCTGCCCTATATTTGCATCCTTTACTTTCTCAGATTAAAACAAAGGAAAAAAAATGTCATCATACTGCAGACCAACTCACAGCTAATTGTAGTCTCTGAAGAAAATTAAGATGCTGTAATACACCATTAGAGTCTCTACAATTTGTATTAGGCACCAGGATATGTTTTCCTATTTAATAGTTCCTTTAGTGTCCAGATTAAAAATAGCTGTTAAGGGCTCTGGGTAGATGATACAGCAGTATGAAATAGCATCACACCTGTCTCCCTCTTGCAGCTTCCCAAGTGTAAGCAGGAGTCAGAATTTCCCTCCTCATTAAATAAAAACACTGATAGATAGGACATCACTTGGCATCTCCAAAGTGCTATACCTAAGACATACCATCTGCTACGAAGTTGCAAAAACATAGCCTGAGAAAAGTGGGACATCAAGGTGGAGCCTAATTTTCTTTAGTCAGTTTTCCGTCTCTCCTGGACTTGGAGCGGGGATGGTGCCGGCTCACGATGCCTGAGACTACAGCAAGGGCTGGGAATGCAGCCATCCAGGAACAGGCAAATTCCAGGGGAAACAGGGAAGCTGCTCCCCAGAGGGACACGTTTTTAGTAACCAGGAAGATATTACTTTTGAAGGTAGCGGGAGTGACAGCTCAGGGCTCCCCTGTCCTGGGCAGTGCTCTCAGCGCTGAGTTGCGAAGTTCCTTTTGCTCTCCTTCCCCCTCGTCACAGGAGTTATTTTAGCAGTGCTGCAAAGTGCACAGAGCCCGACTTGGAGCTCAGCCTCTGCTCTGAGGGCTGTGGGCGCTTGCTGCAGCAGGAGATTGAAGCTTCAGACTGAGGTGACCATAAATCCCAGATGTCCTACTTGTGGGAGAAGTAGGACAGAGAGACATGAGCAGACACCCAACACCCTTCCTTTCTGTGCAACACTAGATCCAGACCTGGGTTTCAGGCTGGAAAAAAAAAAAATCCCGAGAAATCAAAGTGAATAAAAAAAGATGCCTTTCCAGCTGCATTTGCAATGGCATTTTTTGGGCACTCTTCTTCAGCATTCTGAGCACTGTGAGTCTCAGTCAGGTCCCTGAGAGCTGGAGACAGAAATACGGGAACATTCCCATCTGCTCGCAGACAGCCTCAGTCTTTCAGACATCCAGCAGCCCAGCTGGAGACACTGCTCTGCTCAGGTTGCCAAACAAACAGACAATTGGATAAAATCTGGGGGCAGAAAAAAGTGGCTCCATTTGGAGTAACAAGGTCATCCTGGTTCAGCAGCACGATTTCCTGCAGCAGCGGGTCTGGCAACAGCAGCCACCCCACACAGCTCCAGGCAGTGCTACCTGTGCCCTTCTGGAGGCCACCCATCTTCCCTCTCATAGAGTTATTCAAATAAAAGACTTCTGGCATAACATTCCTACCTCTCCCCTTTAACACACACGTCTGCTCTGGAAAAGCGTCTCTGATGTGCTGCTGGTTACAGCACAGACACAATGCACAATAGATCATCCCCTGGACTCTTCAGAAATTAAAGAGTAATGGCTTTAGACTGAAAGAAAGTGGGTTTGGAATAGATATTAGGGAGAAATTCTTCCCTGTAGAGGTGGTGAGACTCTGGAAGAAGTTGCCCAGAGAAGCTGTGGCTGCCCCTGGATCCCTGGAAGTGTCCAGGGCCAGGTTGGACAGGGCTTGGAGCAACCTGGGATAGTGGAAGGTGTCCCTGCCCATGGCAGGGGTGGAATGAGATGAGCTTTAAGGATCCTTTCCAACTTAAACCATTCTGTGATTCTGTGATTTGCTTTAGGTGAGGAGCTTTACACACACAAGTGAGGGTTTTGGCTCTGTGCTCCTCCCACAGGTCATCCTCCTGCTCCCAAACAGTAATTTGACAGCCACGTACCATGACTTCAGTAACACAGAAAACAGCATTGC
Organism: Ammospiza nelsoni; assembly: GCF_027579445.1. Taxonomy (NCBI): domain Eukaryota; kingdom Metazoa; phylum Chordata; class Aves; order Passeriformes; family Passerellidae; genus Ammospiza; species Ammospiza nelsoni. Next base: position 36,465,094 of record NC_080639.1, read on the forward strand.
ATTTCCTCAAGCAGCTTAACACTGTTTAATTGTGCTAATTTAACCCAGGTGGTCTCTGCAGCAGCTTTTGCCTTAGGCCTGAAGAGAAGCAGGGAGGGGAAAGCAGTGAATTTGCCACATTTGTGCATGGCAAGAGCTCAGAAACCCCAGTCGAGACGTGAAGAAACACAGCGTAGCATTTGCATGCCTCGTAACAGCTCCTGCAGCATCAGGGGAAGGGAAGCATCCTTTTCTCCATGGTGATGCCAGCCAGAGCACTGGGGAACACCCAAGGTGCTGATGGAGGGGATAAAATGTCCTGTAGAGGCTGGGGCTGGAAACAAAGCAGACAGAGTCTGCGAAGATCGTGTTCAGAGCATGGCTTTGGATAACAGGATGTGTTTTCCAGGCAATGCAAATATCAGACAATTTGTAACAGTGTTTTACTGCCTTTGTTGTGGGGGAAAAAGAAAGTGCCCATTAGCAGCCTGCCCCTATTCACCTGAACCATTTTTAACTAAAGAAAAGGTGTGCAGGGGAGGTTTCCACCTGCCCAGGACAAGGCATTGATCTCCAGCATCTGAAACCAGAGAAATTTTGCTTGCCATACAAGAATGGATAGGATCAGAGTCATTATAGGGTGGATATAGGCTTGCCAGTGGTGGTCACTGTTTCCTAATGATATTGGAAGTGGCTTTTTAATCCTGCCATCCTTTCTCTATGAACAGAAGAAGTTGATGTCAGGTGTAAGTGGAGGGAAATCACACACCAGGGCTGAGCCTCTCCTTCCCCATCCTCAGGTCTCAGGGGCATGTGGATTTTGTGAGATGGGAAGCTCTTGGATTACTCCTTCCTCTCCTATCTTCAAAGGTGAATAAATGACTTGCATTTAAACACAGACATAGCCAGTATTCCAGGTTTCAACACAGGAAGATGATGGGAACTCTTGGTACAACTCCATTTCTAGCATCTGGAAAGTCATAGGAGACACAGAGTGCAAGAAAACATGCAAACATCATTAGTGAGGAAAAATAATTTCCATTTTGCTAACCCAGATTCCATAGGTGATGAAGGGTTTCTTAAAGCCTAACTATCCCTTTAAGAATGGCTAGAAACACCCGTCAGAGGCTTGTAATGAAATAACATTATTTATCAGTATTAAATATAGATAAACAAAAATGAGAAACAGACTTAATTGAAACCCTCTGTGAAATCTGGCTAATCAGTTTTCATTTCCAGGAGGCTTTAACTTATGTTATTTAATTTATTATTTATCTGCTCTATTTTTATATTGCTTTTCAGCCAAAGCGCTGGGCTTTGGGCTCTTTAGAAACCTATGGGGAGAGGCTGGAAGTATCACCCTGACTTCAATGAGTCCAGCACTTCACCCATGTTTGATTCTTGCTAAGGCTTTGATAAACTTAATGATCACACAAGGGTTCCCCTAACTTCACTGCTGGCACCAATCTTGGGTCCAGGCACACTGCAGTGTATTTTCTTGACCACCAGAGTGATTTTCATTTTGGATCCAGTTTTACCTCCATCCCATGCAAACACCGTGCCATTTCACTTTATTTCTTTAATTTATAGGCATCAAAGTTGCTGAATCAGGAAACTGAGGTTATAGCTGTTGAAGAAACTAATCCCACATCGTGACAAACTGCTTCTTCGGCAGATTTTCTCTTGTTCCTCATTCTGAGTCATTGTAACACGTTTTAAAGGCCAGAGTTACACATGAAGCCTCTTGATGGTGAGAGCTGAGCCCTTTCTTGTGGTTTTTGGAGGCAGACAACCCCCGGCCTGTGTCTCTACTGGTTGCCAGTAGCAAATGAGGTTTAATTCGCATCTCGGTGCTTCCTGTGTCACTGGAGCGTGTGACATTGCCCACCAGAACTGAGAGTGAAGTGGTAAAATATGACTGTGTTAATTGAATTCTAATTAGCCCGACAGTGCTACTCATCTCTGCTGAAGTGCAGCTCGCTGGGATTCCACCACTTCATGGAGAGGAAGGGGAAAAGAAGTGAAATCCCAGGATTGGGGAGGGGGGGGGACAAATTGTTGGACCTGGGTAGAACAGATTAAACTTTTTGTGGTTAGCTCTGGTAGCAATTGGGCCTGTGCTTCCCCAAAAATCAAAACTTCAAAGTGTCTGTGGCATTCTGGGTGGTGGTTGGGGGAAGGAGAGCATCATTATCTTGTTAAGATGCACTTCTGGACCTATCCATTTGGGCAAATATTTTCTGCACCCCCAAAAATCACAATCTGCAGTTGTATGCACAAATTTAGCCTCACAATATACCTTGAAGATAAGGAAGTCTGTTGATCCCCATTTTACAGGCTGGAGTCATTAAATGATTTGTCCAGAGTCACAATGGAAAATCCCAGCAGAAGCAGAGAGGAGCCATGGGTCTGCAGTGCTCCTCTCCAGCTCAACACAGAAACCTTACAACACTTAAGGAATTATTAAAATGTTAAATGAGTTGAAATGAAAGACTCTGTCCAGAGCTGGAGCCATCATTTGGATTATTGACTCAGTTCTTTGAAAAATACACAACTGTGGCAGTATTATGAGTGCAATTACAGCCAATGGAGAATTCTCAAATGAAGGGCAAATCAAAAGGAAACCATCTATGTTTTATATTTCTGTGGTTGCTTCCCTCTCAACAGCGATACAGGGCATGCCTGTGCATACATATCTCAGACATATGTTGATTTTTGTGCTTGTCAGCGAGTTGGGCTCTGGGGGAATTCTCCTGCAGGGGTTATGCTGAGATAGAGTGAGAAACGGCGAATGGCTCATGGGCCTTAAGATCTCCTATTTCTCCTTGAGATGGGAGAGAAATGCCTGCGCTTATCGTCTTCCACCCACCCTCATCCTCCTTTCACACCCAGAGTTTTCCATCCTTTTCCTCCTCAGGAGCACTCAGGAACAAATTGTTCAGGATGGAGGGAGGTGGGCACAGATGTGACCACCTGCTGCATGTGCCTTTCTTCTCATGGGCTTTTAAAAAGGCACTTCATATTTTAAAGAGGAGGAGTAAGAGCCAGTGGCCTTTGGTGTTGCTGAGCACTGACACAGCTGGAGCTGCCCGGGGGTGGCAGGGTGTTATTTTTTACAGGTTGGCAACCAGACGCTTGTTGCAATGATATTCTTTTTTTTTTTTTCTCCCTTCCAGAGATTGCCTGAGTGTAGATGTGCCAACACGGGTTCTGGTTTTACCACAGCTAATTCTCTTATTTCAAAGAGCGGAAATATCCTCGGACAAATCTGCTTTGTCAAGGTTGAAAACGTTCCACACCACAGATGGTGACCATAAGGTGCAAGTGAGTTTTCAGCTGAACTGGTGACACCCTACCCATTTGCTTCACTGCTGAAGATTTTAAAACTAGTTTTTGTTATGAGAAGCTGAGCGAGATATTGCTCTCCAAATGTCTCTTCCTCCTGTTAGCTCCTCACTTCCATATTCATGGCACTCCTGCTGCTACTAGCACTGCCATGCGTAGCACCTACTGCAAATTGTCCAGTTCCTGTTGTTAGGATGGCAGTTCCCTTTGGTTTTTGAAAAATTCATTAAACGAGGGGGTGGAAGGGGCAGCACAGCGCTGTTATGGTCCAGCACCCTATTGTAGGAGATATTTTTCCCCCAGGTGTGTTCCTGCAGGTCAGCTCGCTGGGGCTGTAACCAGATGAGTACCTCTACTTTTATGCAATGGCAGTGGGTTCTATTTAGATGATCAGATGTGTTGCAGCACAAAAAAACCACATCAAAATTCTGTGTGCAGGGATATTGTGGGGAGTTTCCCAGCAATGCTCTGGGGATTTTCAGGCCCTTCGAACACGATGTGAGATTTTTCTTATGGACTGAAGAGAGCCTCGGTGGGAATGGTGATGGCAGCTTACAATAATTGGTACCATGCTTTTCTGATTCCTCTTAACTGAGGGGTTTTATATTAATATGAGAGAAACCCACCTGTGGTTGGCAGTCTTGGTTGCTGTATCTAATTTTTCCCCTTTGTAAATTCCCTGATTTCATTGTCATGCCTCTGTTACTATTTTGTGGTGCAGTCATTGGTCCTCACTTCTCTTTTGTCACTGACTAATTCCTCTCCCAAAGAAAAATTAAGTTTAAAGTTGGGAGAGATAAAGGCTGGCTTGGTCCAGACACAACAAAAAAAATGCAAGTCTAAAAGGAAACCTGATTCTGTCTCTGGCAAACTGAAACAAAAAGTAAAAGCCAGTGGTGAGGTTTTCTCTCCCCAGGAAGCTCACCTTCTTTTTTCTTTGCCTTTCTTAAACTAGCTGATTTCAGGAGTGGTTTGCTAGCAGAAGACCAGCAGGCTGGGGACATAAATTACTTTGACTTCATAAGGAAGTGGTGTTAAGTATTAAATGTGCTTTGGGGCAGCTCCTGTAATTCCTCATCCTCCTCACTTGTGCTACATCTTTTTCAGGTGAAAAGCTCTGTATACCTCATGTCACCATCATTCATGTTCATTCTCTAACTCATTTTGGGGTTAAATTCAGTGTAAGCAAATGCACAATGCCCAGATTGGACCTGCCACATGGCTCCCACAAAGAGAAGCTCAGAGGGTTCCTCTTCACTCTCCTCACTGTTGTCACTGAATCTGAGTGATTTCTGCTCCTCTGACACCTCTCCATCCCATTTCCCTGCTGTGCCTCCAGGCCTTGCACCCCTTTTCCTGCCCTGCTCCATCTCCCTTTGGCTTCTCTGCCAGGGTGGCATTCCCATCCCCACATCACTCTCCATCTGCCTCCTCTCCTATCGCTTTCTATCAGTTTCCATCCTGCTCCCTTCTGTCTCCCATGACATCCCTTGTGTTTGTTGCATTAAGCATAATCTGCTGCACTTCTCCTTCAAGACCTACCATGGCTTTGCCTACTTTACCTTTCATTTTCATTCATCTGTTGCCTTTATAATCAGTTTCCAAGCTCTTTCTTTAAACTTTTTCATTCTGCTCCTCAATGGGTTGGGCTCAATGATCTTAAAGGTCTCTTCCAATCTGGTGATTCTGTGATTCTGTGGTTCAAACCCATCCTTTATTGGCGCTTGCAGAAGAGTTGACACTAATTTGGTCATACCTCTCACACTGACCCATTTGTCCCCTTATTTTCTTTCATGTGTCACTTGCCCTGGTTCTATCTGGTGTTCAGCTTTATCACAGTGTCTTAACACGTGCTGGGGTTTTCATATGAGTTTTGCTGCTACGGAAGGAGCATGACAGGGAAATAAAAACCACCAGATGTTCAGAAGAAGCTCACAATACTGAAGGATGGGACACATCTTTCTTCTGCTGGCTTCAGGGTGGGCAGCATTGAAGCCAGCAGGATTTTTCTCCCCAGTGCTGCTGTACATTATAGTAGCCCCACTTGAGCCTTCTGCCTCTCAAATGCTTGTTCTTGCCAGATCAACAGCAAATTTTTAGCTCTTTTGGGGCCCACCTTCTTCAAGCTCATTAACATGATCTGGTCAGTGAAAAGAACCAATATGGTCTCTGCACATATTCAAAATAACCATATTAATATAAACTCTGAAAGTATTGTAAATAGGTGCTTCCGCTGCTTCAGGAGACATGCAAGTTATTTGCCATCCCTTATAAGGTGTGTAATTTAAATATTTTAAACCCTGAAATAAATTACTGATAATAAAATTCAACACTGTAATACTTCTTTGAATATTTTAAACCAGATATAAATTGTTCAATGAAGTTGATCTAGTCCTAGCATACTTTTCAAGAGATTTAATAGTGCATGATTTAAATGTATGATACTCTTCCGGTATATTGTATGGCAGATTACATAGATTTAAATAGTTCTGGTTGGGATGAAGGTTTCATAGCTCAGGGTTTCTGTAGTTTGACAGACACTTCTGCTGGTCCAGCAATAGTTTCTGTGCAGTGTCTGATGATCCTAATGTGAGGGAAGCTTAATTCCTATTCTGCAATTGTCAGCTGGCATAGCAGTGCACATTAAGCACGTTCTTCCAACATATATTTGTGACCAGTTTGAAGATGCTTTTTACATGGGGGAAGAATTAAATCTATATCCAATATATGTTACTAAAAACAATGTTAGTGCCATCTTTTGGGCAAGATTTTAAAGCACATAAGTCAAGAAATTTGATGGTCTAATTCCACAGTAAACATTCTTAAGACCATTTGCACAGCTCGTGCTTTCCAAGGGAATATGCTTAAGACAAATGAAAAAAGCTTTACAGTGCTTCTGCTGTGATGTTATTTTGGGTTGCAGAGCAGTCAGACAGTATTGGAAAGTAGGACTTTTTAATAGTGTGTGGTGGTGTCACTACTTCCAACTTCTGACTCATCAGTAACTATTGCATATTTCTCAAGTGGAGGATTTTTTCCAGTAACTTACTGTTCTGAATGAGTTTATAGTGAAACGCTGAGCCAATGTTAACTCTGAGTAAAACAACAGCTTTGATAGCATCTACATTCATTCAGCTTTTCTTTCTCCTTCACATATTCTTCAGCTCATCAGGAACTTATCCCTCGGACTATTGGTTCCTTTGAGAACTGAGCAGGCCACACGTCCCAAATAAAAATATTTTGGCTGTAAAATAGAGCTTGGTTGATAAAATGAAAAAATTGGGCTATCTCACCATTTATTTTTCTTAGGAAGAAATTCTTTACTCAGAGGGTGGTGAGGTACTCCTAGGGGATGTCCAGAGAAGTTGTGGATCCCTAGAAGTGTTCTAGGTGAGATTGGACAGGGCTTGGAGTCAAATGGTCTAGTAGAAAATGGCTGAAAGGTGATGGTCTTTAAGGTTCCTTGCGACCCAACCCATTCTAAGATTCTGTGAATTTCTAGAGCTGGTCTTAGGCAATGGGCTCTCTTAGGAAAAACAGGACAGGTCCACTAAACCCAAAACTGATGGTTATCTATTCCTTTATTCTCTTACTGTCTAAAAATTACACCATACACTTCATACCATCACACAGAATTTTATTATGGGTATACAAGAAGCGAATTTTCAGCTAAGGTTCAGTTAAGATCTTATAGCTGTTTTGGATTTCATTTTATTGGCTTTTATTAATGTACATATATTTTTACGTCTCTGCAGCTCAGAATTCAAACAAACAGCTCATTCTGTTTATTTAAGAGATTGCATCATCACACATCTGACAAATGCAGTTGCTGCATTTACAGCATCGTCGCACAGAGTGCATTTATTTGAACTTTCTCCCATGTACATGGGATCACACATTCAGATAAACACAGCTGTGTTTATTTCAGGCTGCACAACTCCAGATTGTGGATGAACGTCTACAGCCAGTGGACTCCACATACACTGTGCAGGATTTGCAAATACTTATACCTGCATTTTTCGCCGTCTAAACATCCAAAGGCTCATATCTCATTTAGAGCTGGTAGGAAAGGAGACTTTTTCAACATGTGCTTCAGTAATATTTGCTGAGTAGTTTATTGGGTAAAAATATTCAGTGATTATTATTATGAGTTAATATCCACAGACCCATTTGTCTGGACACCTACGCACTGACGCCTTCATTCGTGTCTTAAACTTACAAACCATCGGCTGCCGTGCTGGCTTGCTCACCAAGGCTTTGGTTTTGATTTTACTGTTCAGGCAACTAGCACTGCTCATGTGGACTGAAGTCAGTTGTTTAATGACTTCACTGTTTGCAGATTGCAGCCCAAAGATGTTTCTTTATTTGCAACATGAATGAGCAAATCTATTCTTAACAGGGGAAAGAAAAGAGCAGCATTGTGTGGACACTGCAGTGGTTGGGGCTGTGACATTTTGCAGTTGCCATTGTGGTAATTAAAGCCTCAGTGATTCAAAGTCTTGAAATCAGACATTGAGTAATCCCCTGGTGTTACTCATGTGCTGGAGTTGAGCTTAGGTGTAATTTTTTGCATTCTTTTGTAAGAATGCTGGAAAAAACACATCTGACCCAAGAATGGCATCCTACCTTCTCCTGCATCAAAACATGAAAGACTTCACCAAGAGCTGGGAATGCTCAGGTTTTGAGTTTAGAGCCAAAGTCCAACACAGGACTGAAATTGCAAAATGTACCTACATACTGAGATACTTCCTCCTAACATAGAAGGAAATAAAAAAGGTTGTATTAGCTAAGATCTGGTCAAGTGGGTGGCATCCCTTCCTGTGAGAGTGAGGGGGTTCAGTCTAGATGATCTTTAAGGTCCCTTCAATCCAAGCCATCCTATGATTTTATGAGGACCTGCTTTTACACCAATACATCAAATACATTTAGAAAAAAAAAATCAGTTTATTTCCTCATCCCTACTCTGGCTTCTCTTTCAGAAGAAGAGTAAATGCCCACAAATAGGGATTCATAGTAACTGTGTGTTCTGCACTCTGTGCCCAAGGCTTATGTTCTGCTGAACTGTGTTTCATGCAGATGCTAAGGGCAGGTGTGAGACAGAATGCAGATCCTCTCAATTGAGAATTCTTGGGCTTTTGGTGGATTAGAGAAAGTCATTCTCCAGGACAGCTTGGAAAATACTGCCTTCCTTATGTACAAAGAAACTTGAGAGAACCTCAAAGCTAAGCTCAAGACCAGGAGATGGCTGATGAATACTTACCACTGCAGGCATTCAACTAGAGTCTATTCTCCTCCTCTTCCCGAAGCCAGAACAAAAAATTAGTGACTTTTGATAATTCCTAGCCCTATATAGTGTTGGTAGGATAGCAGAAGATCCACAGAAATCTAGGTACCACGTAATGTAGAGCATGGACACCCACAGAAAGCACAGTGTGCCCTTTCCAGTTGGAAGTCAGTGAAATCTGGAAATTTACTCTGAATTTCGCAGCGTGATAAAGCAGAACCAGAGCTCAGCCATGCAAAGCCAGAGAAAAGCAAACCAGTGTGTCCTGCTGCTTGCATTTGCACTGCACTAAAGCCCGAGTTAATGAGTTGTGCAGAGCAGCATTTGGCCCAGTGGCAGAGGAGCCACATTCCAGCACGAGATGTGATGGGTCTGAGCTAATGGGATGTGGGCAACTCAGAACTGCCACAGTGTTAACAGTGGGGCAACACAGCAGCCAGCCCCTGTGGTAAATATCCAGAGTGCACGGCTCATTTATTGAGATCATTCCAAACTGTTTGAAGTAAAGCAATCTGATTTACCTTCCCAAACTGCTGTACACCTTTGTTTGAGTTTCTGGTGTTCTCAGCCTTAAGCTGTATGTTAACGTCTGGATAAAAATAAATGCAAAAATGAATCTCACGTTCCTTAGCTGTTGAATTTAAGAGGAATAGTGTGATTTGGTAGCGTTTAATATGTTCTTTGTGTCTGCTTTGCACAAGAATGAATTATTAGGATTCAGCCTAGCCAGGAATAGGGTCATTTGTGTATAATTTATATTTCCATCAGTTGTACTGAAACAACTCTAGCTGACCTGAAAATCTTGTTTATAGGGTACAAGGGTACAGTGGATATCAGAACCCACCCCATATTAAGGATAAAGCAGGGTTGGATCTTTGGATAGAAGCTGTGGTAAATACTATATAATTTTATACCTTGAGACAATACTTACAAATACAACTTCCTGCTAACTTTAAATATCCTAATTTAAAGTTTGAGCAAATTCAATAGTAAAATAATGCTTTGCCTCTTTGATGCTGAAGTAGAAAAATGATGTGGGTAGACACTATATTATAGCACTGTATATTCAAGAG
>NC_080639.1:36479774-36502274 GCF_027579445.1 Ammospiza nelsoni
AATATAAATGCTTTCAGATCACTGAAAGATCTCAGCTTCCAGGAAAACTCAAGCTGCTCCTTTATGAACCTGATCTGATTTTTTCCCTGGGACATGAGAGCACGGAAAGCCAGGCAAAGAAAAAATTCCACTTTCATAGCAAATTTGTTAAGAATGAATACCAAGGACTATGCTAAATTTTTTTTCTATCCAGTCACAGCTACCTTCAAGTCCCACTGTGAAAGTTCACATTTAATAAGGTGTGATTAACGAATCCTCAAGGAAGCCAAAATTGTGTTATGAAATGAAGGGGAGATCTGGCAGCAAGGAAAATACAGGAGAAACCACAGCTAAAGTAACCCAAGTGACAGGGAAACTAGTAGATGCCTGGAAATTAGGGCTCAGACTGCATTTCTTTGTAAGAGATTTTCCTAGGTCTGCACGCATACAAGGTTTCTTTTTTTCCTTTATTTCTCTTTATAGTAAAATTGAAAATTCAAACTATAGCAGCATTACTTGCGTGAACTGTTTTCTAAATCTGCATTTCTGCCAATTTAACCAGTTGGTTTAAAGTCAGACTCAAAGAAAACTCTGGGCTTTGAGCTATAAATGTATTTTGGCTTCGAACCTCCAGCCTTGACCTAGGGGTGCACCAAATCCAGAGCTGGAGTCAGCTACCTGCGATTCAGGGCACGAGTTTAGCCATGAAGGGGAAATCCCAGAGTCTTAGCTCAGGAGATTTAAGCACGATCAAGTCACTTACTCAAATTAGCTTAAAATCCCAAAGCACCCTCAGCCTAAGCGCTCTCAAACCCAGCGCTGCCAGTGGAAAACCCTCACGGGTGAGGTGGGAGCTTTCCCAGCACCACCAACACCCAAGGGATGAACCTCTGCCCTGACCCACTTGTCCTGCTGATTACCCTCAGAGCAGCACATTGACATCCCCTTGTTAGTACCTAATAATTGCTAATTTTGTTTCTTTTTTGCTCCTTGCAGATTTTCTGCTTTTCCTCAGCGCCGTTTTAGTGTCCTCCTCACTGAACTGCCCACATTATCTCAGTCCCTCCCTCTGACTTACTTTTCCCTAACATCAACAAGCCCAACCCTTGCCTTATTCCACTTCTCCACCATCACTTCTCCATTACTTCAAATTCCCTGATTTTTTTTATGGCACACAACATCTGATGCCCACTACATCTGCTCTGTCCCATCCCGGGAAACACTTGAGGTCAGATTGGATGGGGTTCTGAGCAGCCTGGTCTAGTTGAAGGTTTCCTTGGTCATTGCAGGGACTGGATGACTTTTAGTGGTTCCTTCCAACGCAAACCATTCTATCTACAATTCTCACCCCACAGTTGTGCTCCATCCATTTTTCCTTTCCTCAAACAGAAGTCAACCACCTCCATGCTCTCATCCAGACTTGCCTCCACCCTCCCTCCCAAAGCCTGGCTGATGTGCTCATCCCTCAGTCTTTGCCTGCTTTGCTCATCCCTTGCACGCGGCACTCGTGCCACACACAGATGTAGCCTGGCAGGGAATCATCCATATTTTATAAATTAATTTAGAAATGAACAGATGAAAATACTTCATATTTTCATATTAATTTATGTTAGCACTAAAAAGGCAATGCTAGAGCTATTTAGTCTACCACAAGGCCATATCAAGGCCTCAGTTTTGATCTGAGGGAACCTGACAGCTTGGGCAAAGTTCTTTGTTCAGACACCACATAACATACCTTAGCAGCGCTCAGTGTGCAGCTGTTACAACACTAATTGAAATATGTTTTTAAATGTATCAGGTTTCCGAACATTTGCAGAATTATTTTCCTCCCCTCATGTGCAAAACCCAGTATTGCAGCCGTTTAAAATGAGTGTTTAATCCCTACAATGTGTTAGTAGGTCATAAAACAAAACTGGGCTAAGGTATTTTACACTGGGGATGGGGGTAAGTCTGCAATTGTAGGTGGATGAGGAGGACCTACAACTTTAGGAAACCATAGGATCCCTGGCTGGTTTGGGTTGGAAAGGACCTTAAAGCCCATATCATTCCATCTCCTGCCATGGGCAAGGACACCTTCCACTAGCCCAGGTTGCTCCAAGCCCCATAAAACCTGGCCAGAGCCTCACCACCCTCACAGTGAAGACTTTCTTCTTAATATCTAACAATATCTCCCTAATATCCAAAATCCTAATATCTAAAGCCACTCTTGTTCATTTTGAAGCCATCACCTTGTCCTAGAGCACTGTCATGCAGTGCCACAATGTTCATAACATCATGGGAGCAGAGATAAGTCAAAAGGAAGCAGATTTGACATCCCACCCCACAGGCTGTGTCCAATCCCATCTGAGATCCCGTGTGTCGTCCATGGGGGATGGAGCTAGGAGAGATGGACCCAAGGGAGCTCACAGGAGGGCTCACAAAACTCTTGTGTTTCATCCGATGGGTAAGTGATGTAGATGACACATTTTGCAATGAAATTAAATGATAAATCTCTATCAAATATCCAGAAGAAATGTTTGGGCCTTTTTTGCTTCATTGCAAAACACAGGTTCCCATGGGGGCCCACACTCAGTCTGCAGAGGGGAAGTTGTAACTAATCTGTTTGCAAAGTCTCTGAAATTGCATTTCTGACAAAACAAGACAACAACAGCAAAAAATCTCTGATAGTAAGTATCTCAATCTTCCTGGGCTAAAAGTCTTTGACTGAAAAGCTGTGCATTTCCCATTTGCAGTGGTATAAAAGTCACAAGACATCAGATCACAAGCTGTCACTGGTCCCAGACTAAATATCACCCATCCTTTGCCTAAGGCAAGTGGGTCTCTTTTCCATGGGAGGGGGCCAAACAGAAATTTCACTCTTTGGAGGAAAGAAGGAAACATTCTTGTGACAGTGTGTTTTTTATTGTTTTTTAAGGCAGTTCTTTTGAAGCTGCTCGGGGGTTTGGATGTTAGATGTAGTCCCAATGGAGATGGATTAGTGGCCAGAGCATAGCAAAGCGGTCAAAGGTGCAAGATAAATGCAATTTATATATAATTGCCCAAGCTGCACCTGTTTCTTTTTCAATAGGAGACCTTGTCTGCAGACACAAACATAGAATATATCCTTTTTTTTCCTGTATTTGAGTGTAAAATGGGGAATTATAAACTTGTATCAGAGTAAAGCAAGAAAAAATAACCTTTAAATAGCATGTAAATTTTTTATGAATCAAGCTCTAAATAAAGAAAACTCCCAAGCTGGGAATTCAAAATACTAGCCAAAGAGAGCTGATTTGCTACCAGGCTCAAGAACAATATTTAGTTTACAGAATCAATCTTGAAATAAAACTAGTGCTTGCATCAGCATGAAAGCTACAAAAATAAAAAAGAGGTCTTAATAAAATATACAGTGGAAAAGGAAAGGATGAAAGCCCTAGCACAGCTATGAGGCCCTCGACAGCCCACACAAGTAATAAAATAGAATATGATGTAATATAGAACAACAATGAAAGGATTTTAAATTTCTAGGTAGGATTCTGAAAAACTGTTTCCAGCTTTTGTTGCAGAGCAGGCACGCTGAGAGTTCCCCTGTGAAGCTACAACAAAGCTGGTGTGTGGCAGACACGGGCGTTGACGAGGGCAGAGCAAACATTAACCTTCACCTTACTCCTCCACCACTGGACCAGGAGCCAGGATATTTCTGTATTTCTAGATGCTCCATTTTTCTGTTTGCTCCCCTGCTCACTCACCCACTCCTGGGTTCCCTCCTTATCAGCAGCACCAAGAAATTTTTGCTCGCCAAAGCGCCCATGCTTTGCCGTGAAGGCAACCACCTTCTTCGCCTTTCATAAGGAAAGTGTCTTGAACCTTGTGCTAAGCAGCTTGGAAAAATCTGAGATTAGACACATCCCATATTGGCTCAACTAATTTCAGCCTGTCCAAATTAGGATGGGTCTGTAAGATTCCACAGGAAAACCATGTGAGCACTGAATGCCTGTGCTACCTGCCATGCTCTGCACCCTAATTACAGCCCTGCATCCCCTGTCTTTAGCAAACAGGACCTTTTGAAGCTCAGACTCTAAGAGGAACACATAACTTCTCTCAAAATTCAATGGCATCCCAAAATTAAATTGTCAGAATTTGGTTCTGCAACGAACAGTGGCCTCTACACTAAATTTCAGATGAGCCAGAACCAATGCAATTCACTCATTGCAGTAACACAAGAAATTTTCCTTCTCCCCATGAAGCTGAAAGCTATTACAGAATACCACCAATACTGCACAAATTAAAAACTATGGATTGTGAAATTTGTGGCCCTTTTTCTACTGTGCTCCAGCTGTGGCAGGCATGGTGTACAGAGGTAATCAGAGAGCTCTTTGTCCTATGGCTGGCTGCATGGTCCTACCAAAAGTTCTTGGGTTGACAAAAAGAACTGGCCAAACCCTATTCCTCTTGCCCTGGCACAGAAACTCAACTCCACTTCAATGCCTAAATTCCTGTTTTCTCCTTTACAACACTTGATTAACAATGATTCAAACAGCTTATGTAGTTTTACTTGTCAATGTTTTGCCTCAAATGATTTCTCAGTGATAAATTTTTAGGGGTTTCTGTCTGACTCTTTTAACCCTTGTTCTATCACTAGCTGCAATAGATACACAGATCTTGAGAAGGGGTGACAAATAAAAACTGATTGTCCTAAAGTTTTAATAAAACACATATATTCTTTTTACACAGAAAAAAGGAGATTGTTACTAACAACATCCATTAATTTGTGCTTCTCCAGGAAAGACAGAAAATGTTCCAATTCCTCCTAAAACAAGTTTTTAATGAAGCTACAACAGGTCATGAACAGCTGCTCAGACAACAGCAACACCCTCAGAAAAAAAAAAGGCTTTTTTTCTCATTTTTAGGTTTCAAAAAGTTGGTTGAAAAACCTGGGCCTGCTCTTACAATGACCCCAAAGGCAGAAGAGGGTGTTACTTTCAATTCGGTTCCTTCCACTGAACATGGACTGCAGTTTCACACCTATGTTATTAATGCAATTACAAACTCTGCCAGAAACTATCAAATTAATTTGAAATTCACTTAAGGGGCACCTGAGCCATCAGCCAGAGTGCCAGTGCAGTGTGCCTCCTGAAGGCTGTGCATGAGGTGCTGGGGCTGGCCCAGCCAAGCCCTCCAGAACTCCCACCCACTCAAACACTGACGTGATGCACTGAGGCTCCATAAAACACTTCCCTGATAACAGTACTTCCCTCTTTATCCAGCGAGCTCCATCACAGGATATCATGAATTAATGTTTACAACACGCCAGAGAGGCGGGCTAGTATCATTTCCCCATGGTTCAAAGATGGGCGAAGGTGAGAGAAAGCTGAAGCAATTTGCTGCAATTCACTGAGGAAGTCTGTGGTGAGGCAGGGGAGAGTGCAATGCTCTCAGTGCCTGTGCCTCTGCCACAAGACCATCCTTCCTGTCCCTAAATGCCAGGCTCCAGCCTGATGGTGTGCTGCAGCTCTAACGTATTAAATCTGACACCCTATACATGTTCTGGATCATAAGGCTGAGTCCCATAAAATTGATGGATGTGAAGTTGAGAAGCAAAAAGGGACAAAGGAAAGAGGCAGGAGAGGAGTCCCCACGTTGCAGCTGTGTGGCATTTTTCTAGGCAGTAGGTTCCCATGCTACTTCAAGACCATAACATATTTTTGCTATTACAAATGCAGTTTATTTTGCAAATCAAGGTGATTGCACACATTTCAGCTTGTCAAATTTTCAGCCTTTCAACCATATGTCTGTCGACCTTATGGACTACCAACTTTATGGGATTCAACCATATGTCCAGATCCTGATATATATGAAGGCCAGTTCTAACATAAGAGCTTTACAGTAGTAGTGTAGTAAACCATAATGTTTGCAGATGGCTGTAATAAAATCATTCAGGAGAGGAAAGGTGCAGGGACGTAAAGCCTTCAAAGCTCCTTCTACTGAATAAACAATTTGATCTGAATAATGTAGTGGGAAGCACATTCTGCCAATGAACTGGCTGATCCAGTCCAAAATGTTGCTTTTAATTTTCTTTCCTAATCCCACGTGTATTTTAACTTCCTTTTGTATTTTCCATTGTGGGATTAGCTTAAAATTTGGAAGAAAAGTATAAGAAGGAAAAATAACAAAGTAAAGGATTTTGTTTAAAAGGCACCGTCCACTTCAGAATTGTAAATTTTTCATCTGTGAAAAGCCAAAGGGTTATGTGGGGCCTGGAAGATGTATTAATAGAGAGGTATAAGGTTTTTACCCTCACATGGTGAGATTGAAGGATGATGTGACTTGCTTCATTTCCTGAAGCGAGACTCAGCTTTCAAAGTTAAGGCAAGTTTCCTCCTGAGTAAACTTTTTCTAACTCTAGGAAGTTGGAGTTTGGTTTATGTCCTGCTGCACAATAATTCAGATGATAATTCACATTCCCTTTGTCCAACATAACTTGATATCTCTATTATTTGGGAAGCTCCGGTCCCATTTTCCCCTAACTGAAACATGCTGAGCCAATGTGTGGCCCTCAGAGAGCTCTGTCCTGGCTGACAGAGGGAAGGGAGCACTGTTTGTAAGGGGAACCATGGCCAGAATAGGTGTGATAGAAGGTCTTTTTCAAACCAAAGCATTTTTTAAGCTGACAGTGCGTGGTGAGCTTTGGCAAGCTTCCTTGAACTAGACAAAAATCACTTCCTACTCAGGAAAGAAGGGAACCTTCCCTGGGCATTAACTGGGAAGTGAAAAAGTGAACTGCAACCTATTTGTGCTGCTGGTGTGCAAAATCACTGCGAGAGGAAACCCCCTGAGCTGTTGACTTTCAGATAACTTGGCCAGAGCCAGCTCTCATGCTGCTAACGTCAGTGGCCCTTTTCCTATTGGATTAAATGGAGCAGGGTCAGATAGTGTCTAAGAAACAAGAAATACACTGTCACTCTTCCTTCCCATGCCAGATTTTTTGTTGACCAAGTTGCAATTGTTTCTGAGTGCTTTGGGTCACTTTGATAGAGGGAGATGATGATTGCCACAACACTTACCAATTTACCCCATCACACCCAACTGTCCTTAACCACACAACAACCATCAAGAAAAAATTAAAAAATAAGCCAGAACAGAGAAAAATGATTTTTTGAAAGCCTCAGCACTGCACAAATGTACTCATGAAAGACTGTGACGAACAAAGCATGACCCTCAACCCTGCCTTTGGCGTGCCCTACCTGTGTGCTCGTATTTATGTCGCAGCAGGGAACTGCTCTTCTGGAATGTCTTGTCACATAAGTCACACGCGTACATGCCACTTTCTGTCTTCTTGATCTTCTTTCGGGACAGACAGGAGTCGGAGTCCGTCATGTCGTCGAGGCCGGACATGTAGTCTGGGGTTCCATCAAGCAATTCTCCCTGTGAGGGAGCCACTCGTCAGCAAAAGCCGCTCCCGCCACCAACCCTGCCCGCCAACCACCCCTGGCAAGTTTCAATCATTCCTTGGTGGTCCCTCTTAGCTTAGGAATATGAATAATGAAAGTACAGCTGGTGGAAAGTATGGAAATAATGAGGAGCCTTCTACTTCCATGCCTCAAACCAACTTTCTGTCTTTGAGCACTCTGCAGTAATGTGGTTTGCACAAACCAACAGTATTTACCACATCAGCACTAAATATTTCCAAGAAAGTGTGAAGGGGAGGCTCTTTGTGGCCAGCAAAAGGTATTGTGTTATTTTACAGAGGTAAATGTAAGCAACAGCTAAGGGATCATTCCTTTCAAAATTCCAAAACTTGGGCGTATTCTGTATCTGTAGAAAGGTTTTAATTGAATTTTATATTTAGGTACAAATGTTATTATTATGCAATCCATTTAAATGTATGTCTCCCGACTAAAGGCCTCAAGCTATATTTTTATATTTAATTTTGTAATTTGAAATAGGGAATATTAATAACACTTTTTATCAATGTTCTATCTATGTTAAAACAGCCTTCAGCATTAAGCAATAATGAATGTGGATCAGTAAATTATTAAATTTCTTGATATTTATTTTGTCTCGATCCAAAGAGAGTGCAAACTTGCATGATAACATACATTTCCATTTGCTATCACACAGTTCAGTTTTCTTAGACTAGGTTTGCACTAATTAATATTAGAGAAGATTAAATAGGCTTAAATACATTTACAAAGAGGGCAGATGTACTGTAAATTGGAATAGTGGAACAGCTGTTATGGAGGTGCAGTGCTATTTATGCTCCTATTGTGCAAAGAGGGATTACAGTCTGTAATGTAAAACCATACCTGATTTTCACATTTGAAACTATAAAACATTTACTAGTCAGTAAAATTACTAATGGACGGTAATAGGACATGGGGGAACAGGCACAAATGTAAGAAAAAATCATTAATCTCTAATCAGTTAATCTCATTTAACTAAACTCTGTACATTATAGCTGAATACACCCAGCAAAAGACTATAAAAGTACCAGACTTCTGTGGAGCTGCTCTTCACTGCAGGCATGCAAGGGACAAAATCATTTGCTACACCTGTGTTGACTCTGGAGAAGAATTAAGGGTTGTACCTGGGCACGAAGAAGTGCTGACCCAGATTACATGTCCAGGGAAAGACTTTGTCTGTAAATAACAGCCCTGGCTGCTACCTCTCCAAATAATTTAATTTAATCTCTGGAGTTTTTTCAAAGCTGTTCCAGATGACTGGCAGGATTAGAGGACTAAGAGTCTGGGAGACTAGTGGGTGGCCCAAAGGAAGGAGCTATGGGTCAACATTTCTCATCCCTCTGACATTCATGAGAAAAGGACAACTTTCTCATGAATAGTGGGTGAACAATCCCCCAAAAATATAAGGAAGGAATCTCTTTCAATGGTTTATAGTATCTATGAGGGTCTATGGACATCTGCTTAGAGGCATTCAACTTTGTGCCTGAGTGTGGAGGTGACTCCAAAGGGGTCTCCCACTGCTCCTTTTCTCTGTGATGAAATGTAGTTATGCCTTGGAGAGATAAGTTTCCCTACAAAATTTCTTTCTTTTTTTTCTCTAGGATACAACTTTTTATGGACATCATCAATATTATTACTATATTGCTATACAAATCTAATAAGAAATGGCTGAACTCTTAACAGAACAAAGATCATTATGCCTGTTCAAAGTAATTGGTACTACTCCTGAATCCAAGTAGAGGTACTCTGAAGTTAACTGCAGTTTATTTTCCTATTGCACCGTGTCTTTCCAAATTCAGACTTAAATAAACTCTGCTAATTTTGTTGGAAACGTTGATTATAGCTTTGGGCTTTTTCCTCTCTAAGAGGACACATCACAAAATACTAAATTCTAGCCTTTCAAAGCAGAAAACAGTTGAAACCATTTACCTGAAATCCTTGTTTCCGCTGGTACTTTCTCCTTTGCTGCATATCGGCAAAAGTAGCTGCTCCAGTTGGGTAGGTATAGGCCATATGTGGTAGGAAGCTCATCTGATCTAGTCCTGGGTATGGTCGCAGCCCAGGAATACTGGTCTGAACTGGTGGCATAAAAGTGGCTGGGGGAAATGCGCTCTGTGGTGGAAGTGTTGTGTATAAAGGTTTGGCACTAAATGGGTTCATACCAAATACTGGGTTAGTGCTTTTATCCAGATTATTTGAATTAGAAAACTCCTTCTTGATAAAAGTCAAGTTCAGCGGCTCATCTGAGTTTTCAGATGATGAAGAAACACTGTTGTGTTCTAAACTTACACTATTAGCTTTTGTTTTGTTCTTTGTGGCTATAATACTTTTGGGTTCCTTCATTTGTTTTGGTAAAGACAAGTCCAATGGCTCAGCCTGAAGCTCCTCAGAAGAGAAACTGTTTGGAGTGTAAGAACTACTGTGGGAGTTTTTAGAAGATGTGGAAGAAAGATTTAAAGGAGAAGGAGTATTGCTCCTAGAGTGGTCCAATTTATCAACTGGCTTAATATTGGTAAAATGAGGAGGTTTTGTTAGCCTGAGAGGAGTATCACAATTAGTAACACTGTTATGGAGTTCAGCTATAGATGGTGAAGTTATAGAGTCCACAGGCTTTATTGGAGATCTGGCTGACAAAGAGTCTTTAGTGGGAGTGTTGTTGGTGGCAGCCAGCGCCACCTTGGCACCGGCCCTTTCCAGTGATGGTGACCTGGAACTTGAATACTGGTAGACTTTTCTTTGTTCAAACCATTCCTTCACAAATTCCTGAGGAAGGCCAACAGCAATGGAAATTTTCAGTAGTTCATCAGAGTTGGGCTCCATATTCATAGCATAATATGCTTTAAGTACAGACATGTGGTCCTTGTATGGGTTGATGGGGCTAGTCATTCCTTTCTCAGAAAGTACTGATGACAGCAAGAGGGCTTGCTTATCAAACACTCCAGGTTTGTTGGGAACCATGTTCTCATGAGGCTGAAGGACTGCCTTGATTTCTTCGTTCATTTTACACAGGTAACGCTCATGCTGATGCAACGGAATGGGACCAGGAAAGCTTTCTTTACAGAACTGGCATGAAAATGGAGTGGATACATTGTGGTTCTCTATCATCTTGTCTTCAGTTACCAGGTCTATTAGGGTTCGCAGCTTCTCTTTTTTAATGTTATTGAGCTGCCTCCTCGAGTCTGTGGTCAAGCTCTGGAGGCAAGCTTTGGCTTCATTGACTTTCTCTAATGTATAGTCAATAATACTTTTAGTGGCACCATTATGACTTACTACTGGAAGACCCACGGGGGGAATATTGGGGGAGGTAACTCCTTGTTCCTCAGCTTGAGAGCATGAATCCTTCATGTGGTAAACCTTCAACTTGGAGATCTCTTCAGCCTTGCAGTCCATTTTCTGCCTGGAAACCGTGTTGTCCACAATCTGTAGGACCTTCTGCACCTCGCTTAAATTGCTGCCTACCGCAGGAAACCCAAGCAACGGTGCTTCCATCCCTACACCTAAGTGCTGCATTGGACTTTGAGCAGACGCGTGAACTCCTAAGGGGCTGGTTGCTCCAAGTCCACCATTCATAAAAGGACTAGTTGCACTAAACCCATGTGAGGCCATAAGAACCTTGTACTCATTGAAATCTAGTGGTTCTGTTTTAATTTTCAGTAGGCCTGTTTGCTCAGACATACTAAGTGGTTTGCCATTCTCCAGCTTGTTTCTCAGCTGTGTGATGGCTGAATTAGTAGGAGAGGAAGATACAGAATTAGGAGAAGAACCCGTCTTGATATTGTTTCTCATTCTGCCATTTACAGAGATCAAACCAATACACTTCTTGCTGCTGATGTGCGAACTGTAGGAGCCAGAATGGGAGAAACGCTTCTTGCAGTTTGGACACTCATATGGTTTTTCACCTAAAATGATAATTAGAACCAAATGTTAATTATCATTCTTGCTGCTATAATAGTGAGAGGTTGCATTTGGTATCTAACTGATCGTCCAATGATTACTAGTGAAGGAAATATTAATTCTCTGAACATGGCCACACACCACCACTGCTTTACCCTCCTCTTTCTACAGGTTTTGAGGTCAGTTTGGGCCCAGGATCTCCAACTGGCAAAAGCCATTAAAGTGTGAGATTGGCTCCAGACTGACCAAGGCAAATCACAGGTAAGCACCCTGTAGGGAAGAGAGTCAAATTAAATTTAGACTGTTCAAATTTGATTTGCTTCTTTTATATTTTTTTCTCCCCCAGAATGGAATTTTCACCGGGTATGAGCACCAGTATGAGAAACTGAGTCCTGATGTTAGAATTTCCACGTCAGTTTGTGCCTGGGCTGAGCCTGGTGACATTTTGTGTGCTCAATTCTGCATCAAGTAGGAGAGCCAAAATGACCAAGTCATTCAATCTGAGAGGCTTGGCAGTTTCTTGTTATCTGAGAATATGAGTTGTATTTCACTCAGGGGGACTTTTTATTTTGGAAAATATAATGGACTGTTCAGGCTCCCGCTGCACAGCAATGAATGAACGCTTCTGAACTCAAACTGCCAAACAATCTATATTATTTGCAGGAAGCTTTACTATTTCCAAATCTTTTAGCAAGACCGTGGTATTAACAGCATGATAAATGAGGATGACTCAGATATCACTTATGAAATACCTTGGTAGCTCCAAGAAGCCAGAAGCAGAACTGTGTAAATTTTAAGCAGTCTTTAAAACTCAGCTAATTAAACAAAATGCAAATGAGCACACCAGCACCTCCGCTACTCACCACTGTGAATTCGCAGGTGTTCCTTCAGATGGTGTTTATATTTGAAGGCCTTGCCACACTCAGTGCATTTGAACTTGCGATTGCCTGCTCCTTGGGTCAGCATTTGGTGCTGGGAGGAAAAGAAGAAAACAAAAGAGATACCAACATGAATTTTATGCAAGAGAAGCCATGAATTTCAAGCTCAAAAAACAAAAATTAAATTAATGTGACTCTGAATTCGTCAAGCGGACCAAAAGGTCTGCATGTACATTTATTTGTCTCATCAGCATTGCAATAAAAATCAAAATGTTGGCAGTAAACTGAAACAAATGAGAAAGTACTTTCACATGAGCATTCGATATTTGCTTTGGAATTATTTCCTAAGTCTCTCATCAGAAATGTGTTGCTTTAAGGTATCTCACGATGAGAGAAACAGTTTTATAAGAAGATTTGTGGCTCTTAATATTCCTAGCAGATTCTGAACATGTGGGACTCAGCTTGTTTAAAAATTCTGTTTACTGCATGTGGAGGAAAGAGAGAAACACTGTTGTTAGTGGCATTTCGTGTAAGATTTAATTCATTATCAAGCAGGAGAGACTGCATCTTCAGCATAAGCTGCTACTGGAAATGCTTTTTAAAATCACAGAACAGCAGGAAGGTCTTGAGCTACCTTTCATGCCATGTTTTTCCCTGGTGCTCTTCTGAGGGGCAAGGGAAAGTTGAAAGTTAAAAGGGGTGTAGAGATATAATCAAAGGAAGCTGACCTTTTTGCAACAAGCAAGGAAAGCCCCGTGACTTTGAATTTGGAGAGGAAAAAAAAAATTAATTAAAAAATAATAATTATCTTGATAATCATGTAGCCACTCTGGATGCTCAAGGTAGGAGGTCAGCCTTTTGCAGGCAACCACGACACAAAAGCCTTTTGCAGGAGCAGGGAGGGGGAAAAAAAAGGAAGGGGAAAAAAAAAAAAAAGGCAGCGCCGAAACGGTATGACAACTGCGAGGGTGTGCTGCCTCTTCCCACATTCCTGGCGAGACAGATGGTGTTACATGGGACACAGGGAGGTTTGTTCAAACAGCAGCAACCTTCAAAGATCAAGCAGAGCCCAGCCCGCCGCGCGCCATTGAGGGACCCGCGCTCATATGTTGCTGAGTTGCATAAACAAACAGCAACAGCTGTTTTGTCTCCCCCCATCGCCCTCCGAGGACTACTATAAACTTTAGTTGTGCCACTGTTAATATGATACAATCATTTTAATTTACTAATTGTAAATGCCATGAGCAAATGAGGGGACTTTTCAACACCAAAGCTACCATTCATAATGCGCCAGTACCAGCGCGCTCTCGCATGTGAAATTTCAGGCAGTTACGTTGGATAAATATCCAGGCGGGTTTTGTTCCCTCCCCTGGCGTTTTTAATGATATGAGGCATAAAGGAAGAACCTTGCAGTGGATCAGGTTAGGAAAAATATACATGGGAAAATGTGTTTGTCTCCTGGAAAAGCCATGGGAAGGAAAGAAAGGAGAAAGCGCTCTGGAGTCATTTATATTGATTTAAGATCAAGCAAAAGATACGGTTCTCTTAAAAATGCTAATTGCAAAAATCGTGTGATTAGGAAGATGTGTGTTTGCCTAACTGAATTTACCTTCTGCTGAGAGAAACCTACCCAGAGAAATCCAGCAGATTGTGATTTCCAGGTTTTTAAGAAAAATAAATACAGCATAAAGCCTTTACAATTTGACACAATGCACACATGTATTAATTCAACTTTTAACCACGCCATTTGAGTTTCCATTACAGCCCTCCTTAAGATGGGTTTTTAGAAGTAATTCTTCAGATAGGAGCAGTTTTTCAGCTAGTGCATAAAGAATTTTGTGGCGCAGGTCTATCACCAGCCCATCTAGGAGCACTAGGGAAGCTCAGTCACCTGTTTGAGACACCAGCATTTCCTTAAATGTGGCACTGATATAATATTACATGTACCCCATCGAGGAAAAAACGGCTTTGATTTATTGCAGATACGCTGCGGGGCTATACAAATGAGAGCAATGCCCAGTTCTGGTGGCACAATCACCACAATGATGGCACAATGATAGCCTATATGTACTGTCGGAAGAGTTCTTCTCAAAATGTGTAATTATGTCTAACAAACGATTACACAAAATACGCATAATTTCATGTGATTGAAAAGGTTACTCAAAAAGTAATGAAAAAATATTAGCGGATCTTTTAGTATGTCTTGGAGCTCCTATTTGCAACACTGCAAAGTAAAACTAGGTGAAAAATGGAATTAAAATTGCTGAGATGTTTAATAATGTATAATTAAAATGCTACAGTTTCATTCACTTTTTGAGGAACATAAAAACGAAACTAAAGTCAAGTTAAAGTGCAAATAAAATTTCTAAATTAGAAATTAACACACTCATTCGATCGTGAACATAAGACTATTAAATCATATTAGAAGAGACCATCAAAAAATCATTTAGACCTCAATTAAAGCTATTACCATTAAAAGATCTGCATCTTCAAAATGCCATGAAAAATTAATAATGATTGCCAATCAAAGCAATATCGTTTCTCTAAGGGGTTATTACAGAAAGAAATCACTTAAAACCAGCCCCCCACCTGATCTGTCCCTGGCTTGTGTGTCACCATATGCCGCTCGAGCTGGGTGCGGTAGGCAAACGTGTAGTTACAGAGAGGGCACGAGAAGTTCTCCTCGTTCTTCTCGTGGCGGTACTTGATGTGCTCCTTGAGGGACGTCAGGCGCTTGTAGCCCCGGTCGCAGTAGGGGCAGGTCAGCAGTTGGGCGAAGGCATCTGGAGTTCCAGGTGGCAGGTCTGCACCCCGGCATGGGGAAGAGGAGGGGGGGAAGAGAGAGGCAGGCCAAAAGGTCAGCAAATCAATGGCAGCTCATGGGCTGATTGCCCGGGATGGTATGAGAGGAATCGCCGCAATCTGCTGCCCGGGAGGGAGGGACGGCGCTTCCACCCGGCGGCGGGAGGCACCGGCACCCGCGCACGCCCACGGCAGACTCGCGGGGCCCGCGCTGGACCCCGCCGGGAAATTAATTATGGGCATCACTCCTCCCGCAGACCTGGCTGGCTGGAAAACTAAGAAATACTTTTCCTGATCAATTGGCAATTTGCATTCCAGCCCCAGCTCATTATGTTACTTGTGCCATTGACGGAATCCTTCCTACTGACTCTTCTCCAATTATTTATCAAGGCATTGGAGAGCAATAGGCTGGCTACTCTGTCTTTTGTTGCATTAAAACTCTATTAAAACTTCCCAAACTCCCAAGCAGAGCAGCAGCCTTTCTCCCGTTTAAATTCAGCTCTTCAGTTCACCCACCAAATAATACAAATGTGCTGACTAAAAAATCACAATACACTGAAATTACAGCCCCAATCTTTGCTCACGAAATTCCATGCCACTGCAGCTGTTCTTCAATTTTTAAGGTAAACACCCAGGCATGTAGTGCATTTATAATTGCAACAGCTGCACGAGGTCAGGATACTGGCTAAAAATGAATTACAGCCTCACCATTTTCTTCTTGCCCATTGGCCTCTGGAGTGCCAAGGCGAGACAGTTCCTCAGGGGCTTCAGGGTAAATAATGGCTGTGTCGCTGCGCTGCAGGTACTCTGCTATGCTGACTGCATGCCCATCTCCTTCCTCCAGTTTCCTTTTGGCAAAATATTCCTCAAAGTCCGACGTGCAATTTGCGTTCTTCACTAAAATAAGAGAGGGGGAAAAAGAAAGGGCGGTTGAGTGTATCGTCCCAGAGAGCCTGGGCTGGTCAGCAGTGTTAGAGGTTGAGCAGATGTACTGGAGCTACAAGGCTGGGGTTGCAGCTAGATCCTTGCTCCCATCAGCCTTGCTCAAGCTCCCAATAAAATTAACGTGGGCTTTCCACCAGTGTGGGTGGAAGTGAGGGCAGGCAGTTAAATTAACAAGAACGAGGGGCTCTACAGGGCAGCAGGAGAAGTTTATGAGGCTTGGGTAATGCAGGTAATCTTTCATTGCTGGAACCTGAACAACATTCACGGGGCTCCTGGGGGTCCCACAGCTTTTGGCTCAGACCTACAGGACTGAGCTCAGCTGGCCCTGGATCCCACAGACCCCGAGACAGTCCCCATGTGGGAGATGACAATTGCAGGTAGTAAAAGACCAAACTTTTCTGAGACAGGTCTTTCCTCAGGCTGCTCTTTGTCAGGCACGAGAAGAAAGTTGCTCATATCTTCCTGCTTTTTCTTTCCTCCCTGAAAAATTAACTTATAATGAGAGAATGGGCTGATTTAAAAACTTATTGCATCCTGATTTCTGCAATAGACCCACATGGTTTAAACCGTTACAGGATCACCAAGCCCAAAACCACTTTGACAGTCCATACAAGAGTTTTCTTTCTTTTCTTTAAATGTAACCTCAATTTTTTATTATCCATGCAGTGTCCATGAAACATAATACATCTCAGCCACAAAGCATCCTGTTACTAAAATTGTGCTTTTCTTCTCCAAGTATGAGCACTGCTTACAGGAAAGACCTTAAAACTCTGGGATACTATAGACAAATAATAATATAATTATACTAGAAAGGAAGAAAAAATAGGAGATTATTATTTTCTTACTCTGAATTGTGTTACTTTGTTTATTAACAAGTCTTGAGAGACACAGTTGGTGGCAGGGAACTAAAGATACTTGGTTTTAACTGACCATAAATGAAAGGAACAACTTATGATTGATTAAATTTTTAATGTATTTCTGAGATGAAATAAGAAAATGAGGAAACACCATGAACTATTCTGGAGTTCATGTAAAAGTAAAATACTAAACAGCACAATTCTGCTGTTAGTGAAGCCAGGGAGCAACATGGAGTAAACACATGGAAATCAAGGGGGTTATGGTTTTAACCACTGGAAATGAGAGACTAACCAGCTCCTTGGTGTTTAGCAGTGGGTGAAGGCTTTGCCTCAGTTTCCTATGAAAATGCAAGGCAGTGGTGCTGGCAGTGAGAATAAGCCATGACCTCTGACTGGGGCACAAGTGGGAGCCTGCAGTGCCTGATTTGAAGCTCTGATCTCGGCGTCACCGATAAAAGTAGATATCCGTCTCTGTAAACCTCATCCCTTTAGCCGATAAAATCAAATCCTCTGGCTGAGACAAATATGCCCTATTTTTCATACCAGCTGAGCAGCCTCTCAACTGTTCTGCAGTATTTTAGTGACAGTGACCAAATGGCACAGGGCATGGGACCCTGGTTTTGGAAGGAAACTTCTGTTCCTATCACAGTGGTTTTGTAGGGAATGGCTTCACCACCACAGAGTTCCTCTTGGTCCTACTGCAGCTCCAGTTACCATTTGTTATTAGCATGAGAAACAATTCTCCCCTTTCAACACCAAAATAAAGCAGCTTCTAGAGAAGGGGAGTGTGTGTGTGGACAAGAAGACAGAGTGGTTTACCTCCATGTTGTTCTGGGAGAGAAATATAACAAAATGGTGGTTACTGAGCACGCCTTATGCACAAGAGCATCACAGAGGGTGTAGGACTTCTTGTTTTTATCAGAAAAAAAAACAGCTGAGGCTTTACTTTTTATGATGTAAATCTAACTTGTCATTCCCCTGTTATACCTAGGTCTTCCAGGTGTTACAAGATGGTCTACCCTCTGGCTTAGCACTACCCAAGCTCCACTCCTTCTCTTCTCTTAGCAATATACCCAAGGAAAACAAGTTTAATTTTGCCAAATCTAGGCCATGAACCAATAAGTGAAGCAAGGAGAGGGAGTTTTTCTCCAGAGAGGAGAAATGGGATGGCTCCATGGGATGGTCCCATGTGTCCCCCAGGTAAAGTAGTTGGAGTTTGCAACTGCATTTATAGGATTAGGATTCAATCTACCAAGCAAGGCCTAGAGTTAATATTAGGAGCTTCCATCCCCAACTCAAATCAAAATGAGGTTCTTCCTTCATGCCCCCAAGTCTATCTGGAGGCTGATCCAACAGGCTGTGGAGTACTGCTGCGATATTACCAGCCTTGGCTTCCTAATTCCCAGGATTATTTAGCTTGTATGTCTGTACATGCAATCCAGGAGCTAAAGCAAATGTTTACGTCTACATTATAAACCCCTAAAAACAAGGGGATTTAGTGGAAAAGCTGATAGACCCTTCACTGAAACAATACAACCAGTGCTGCAAAGCTGCAGATTAACACAAATAGTCAAGGGTGTCCATGTGGGTCTGGTTTCTCACCACCAGCATTACTGACAATTCAGAAAATTCAGCTTCAGGAAGCTCACCCAGAGGTACTAAAAAGACCCATCTGACAACCATTAGGTTTGTCTCTCAGCTTCTGGGTGGAAGACTTGCTTCCCCCCTCTATGCCCTGATTTATTTTCCATGCACAAAGCCATGTTCCCAGACTCCTTGTGGGCTGACACTGCACACACACTGCACATCCCCTCCTGTGAGATCTATGGTGGGTGACCTCACCAAAGAAGTCCTTTTTTTAAAATTAATTATTGGAGCCTGGAGAGCAGAAATATTTTCAGCTCCAAAAGCTGATGTGGCTGTGTCACATAAAAATAAAACACATTAAGGAAAGCTATCTTTGGAGGCATTTAGGACCTTTCAAGATAAAGTGGGAGAGAGGTCCAAGGAGCTTGGGAGACCAGTTATTTTGTGTGGGAACTCGTCCTGCGAGATGGTGATAGCTGCCCTTAATCGCAAACAAAGCTAATAAAACCACAGCCTTCATTAGCCAGGAAGTGAGAGGCCCCCATTGGTACACACAGATTACAGCCTGAAAACGGCCTGTCCTCCAACCTGCCAAGTTTTGGTTCTGTTTTCCTCCCCCTGAAAGCTTTTCTTTCCCTTCTTTAAATTATGTTAAGAGATCTTTACTTGAATTTTGTCAGATGTTGCTAATCAAAACCAGGAAAATTTATCTGTTTGTTTGCTTGGATTTTTGTTAATCTGTTCTCTGCAAACATCCCAGTTGCAGTAACCATAAAAGGTAGAATAAAATAAACCATAAGAATTTCCTCATTCACCTTTTAAAAAGCTCTTCTGCTAAACATCACATTGCAAGTCCCTATTGCAGAAATCCTCAGAAATATTTACAAATTCTTTTAGCAGGACCAAAATCCTAAATTTTCACCTTAATGTCACTTCTGCTTTTACACTATGAAGCCTCCATGGCTCATTATAAAAATGCAGCTGATTAATGTAGGGATAACAAGATTTCTCTTAAAGTACTTATAGGAAGTGACCACTCTGACAATAGCATAATAATTTAATAATGGAGACCTTTTCTTTTAGTTTTCTTTCTCTACTAATAATATTTTGCAGAGAATTTGATGCACCACAGATATTGTATGCACCTACAGAAATTTTCTGGTTGGATGTATGTTTCCATTGGGCTGAGTCTCAGCCTTTATTGAACATCAGCATTAGATCCCCTATAACCTGCAGGGGAAAACTGAGGCCCAACACTCAAGACAGGCCCAAAGCCTGTAGTGAAGCTGAAGAAGAAAACTTTGAACACTTCCCAGACTATCCAGGAAGCATCTCCAACAGCTCAGGGACTGACTTCTTTCCTTTACTTGTCAAATAAGGGTTGAGGGCATGAAGGGGAGCTTTTACTCCTAATAAAGGAAATTACAGGTACTCATAGTCACCTGGCATCTCCCTCTCAAGGCGAAAAGATTGGCACAAGAATTTAATTTATAAGAGCATTTATTATGCCTAAATAATCTGACGTTGCTCTTAAGAGTCTATGGAAATTGCAGCAACTAAAGAAACATGTTCTACCCAACCTCACAAGGCTTCAGGCCCCACTGAAAGAGGCTCTGAACACCTCAAAAAGTGACAAAAGGCTTGAATTAAACACTGTCAGAGTGACATGTGGTGGTTATTTGAGCAAGCCTCCATCCTAGCCTGAGCAAAGAGGAGCCTAGGACTTGCACAGGACATTTGGGAAAGGAATTGATAGGAACAACTCACAGAGAAGCTTTTGCATTTTAAATGCAGACCACCTAAATGCAAAGGCCGTGAGTTTGCAGGGCATCAAGCTGGGCAGGGGTAACCCTTATTTTTTCCATGGAAAACTGGTTCCACTAGGGGCAGGACACCCCATGGACCCCATTCACAGCTGGCAGAGGGGCTCGATGGCACCCCCAGAGTGATTTCGTGAGGCCAATGATGAGCTGCAAGACAAGGACATCAGATACTGGATGGGAAGGGACTAAGAGAACATGAAGTCTTCCCCTTCAAGCCGACCACATTGCAAGCATGAAAGAGTCAAGGCCTGTTATGGCAAGGAAAATAAGTGCAAAGGAAGTCACACGGACTGATAGGGGACCTCAAAGGCTCTGCTAATGGTAATTCAGATAACCATCAAACCTTGTTTCCGAATCAGATGTCTTTTAAAATCCTGTTTCTCCAAGCGCTAAGCACAATTTGTCACTTTATTGCAGCCTCTTGGAAATAAAATCAGCTTTTGAGATACATATGTAGCCAGTTCTGCACAGCAACATCATTAAGTACATACGTAATGATGAACTGCGCCTCGGTGCCACCCTCCTTTCATGCATAATAAATCTAATGGATGAAGAAAGCAGTGATACGGTTTTATTTTCCTATTATTTTCCCCCTCAAGAATGATAAAGTAAATTTCTTGTGTTGCTTAATAAGAGCACTGGGGTTTTATGTGGGTGTTACCAACATCAGGAAAGTGTGAGTAATAAAATCCTTGTGAGACTTTGGTACCACCTTTTACAGTAATATTTGTGGAGAGTATTACCTATGAACTAAAATTCATAATGGAATGGATAGAAATGTACTTGCACTAGAAAACTCTTCCTTTTAGCTGTGTAAATCTATCTGCACCATCTCAAATTGTGACAAAATGCAGAAGAAATACTGGGTGATGTATGGCATTCAGCTGTGCTGAGGATGGGGGATGTGAGAGTGGGATCTTTGGAAAGAACATGGTAAATCCCTGAATTCATTTGGATTAGAAAATAGCAACAGGAACCTTTTGCTGGTTTGCTCTGCTACAGAAAAAGAGAGATGGCTCAGAGGCGATGCCTGCTAAATATCTCTGTCACACTTCTTGTGTCACCAAATGTATTGATTTCTAAGAAGAGTGGAAAGAAAGAGATGCTAAAAGTGAGAAAAAAAAACCCCAACAAATGATTAGCCAGGAACATTATAATCTCATAAATATGCATTTAAAGTGTGTGTGTCTGTGGATCTATGTAAGGGGTTTATGAGTGTCTTGCTGAAAAGATGTTTTCAGTCTCTGAAGCAGCTCAAATCTGGGGCTGCCAAGGAGGGTGCACCCCATTCTCATCATCAAGCTCTTGATACAGTCTTATTGGAAGGCCTCTGTTTCTTGGCCCAGCTAATTTAAACTACCCAAGGTTCACCCTGCCTGGGAAAACATCTCCTCACACTGCTGAGAATAACTCCCAAGGATGCAGCTACAAGGAGTTGGGCTAAAATATTGTGCTACACAGGAGGGGTAGCAAGGACTCTTCACTGCATGGATTTGCCACTGCACTCTCATTATCAGTTTGGGAGGGAGAATTAAAAACCAGGAGAATTACATCATTATTTTCCAACTTTTTAACTGAAAACAAGAAATAGAGCGTTTTGTCCCTCCCGCTCCTCATGCACAGCTATCTCTAAGTGAACCCAAATAAAAGTGATGCTCACTCCATGCAAGGCCTTACCTGTACCATTGTTTCCAGTGGTCTGAATTGTGGCTTCAGGCCCCATAGTGTCATAATCTTCCTTCATTTCTTCTGTGGAGCAAAGCATGCACACTTTTAGCACACAGGCAGGGTGGAGGATGGCTCACAAAGCTGGGGAGATCCCGCTCGGGGAAGGAGAGAAAAGGGCTCTTGTGGACCCCTACACAATGGCTTTGTTCTGGGGAGAGAATGAGTTCAGCAGGGCTGCAGGGACCAGAACTTATTTACTTTAAACACGGCAGAGAGCGGTGGAAAACAGAGCTATTTGTTCAGAGTAAACCAAGGGCTTTTCCCAATATCAAATCTAATAAGCAGTCGGGTGAGAAAAAGGGATTTTTTTTCTTCTTCTTTTTGTTTCCCTACTTATTTAAAGAAATAATCAGTTAACAGACACTGTGAGATCTATACCTGGAAGAAAATGCAAATGCAGAAGGAAAATGTAACAACTTCTTGTATCTCCCTCTCTATCTATCTATTACCACACTGATCTGAGCTGTCGCTGTCATTTTAACCTCGTTTGAGGCACAGCAAGTCTTAATATTGAGTGGTGCAGAAATGTGACAGATCTTCAAATGTAGGAAATTCTCTTCTGTCACTA